>NW_020837995.1:11233772-11343922 GCF_003676395.1 Aethalodelphis obliquidens | reverse complement strand
TAAAGCTACCTGATTACCCTTTTTTTTTTTTTTTTTTTTTTTTGCAGTACGCGGGCCTCTCACTGCTGTGGCCTCTCCCATTGCGGAGCACAGGCTCCGGACACGCAGGCTCCGGACGCGCAGGCCCAGCCGCTCCGCGGCATGTGGGATCTTCCTGAACCGGGGCACGAACCCGTGTCCCCTGCATCGGCAGGCAGACTCTCAACCACTGCGCCACCAGGGAAGCCCCTGATTACCCTTTTTGTTTTTTGTTTTTTTTTTCCACTTATTTTATCCTCACTTAAGAGAAGATGGACCTGGAGTGTGATTACTGTGGTCAGCTAAGAACAGAATCAGAGGCTCTGGGCACATAAAGGCATAAAGGGACACAAGGTCATTTACACAGAGGGAAACTGAGACTCAGAGAAAGAAAGGACTTGCCCAAATTCTCTTGGGCTCAGAATTTGCTTTTCCTTACTCCCTCACGTCCCTGCTGCCCCAAACTCCCGGCTCAAAGCTGAACACAGAAGACTTTCCTCGCTGGCATGGAACATCCTCGGGGCATCTATCCCATACCCATCTACTTCCCCACCCACTGATGGAGGAATGTCTGGATCCTCGCCCAGGAAGGAGAAAGGAGAAGGCTGGTCATGACAGCCAAGACG
Source organism: Aethalodelphis obliquidens (assembly GCF_003676395.1). Lineage (NCBI taxonomy): Eukaryota > Metazoa > Chordata > Mammalia > Artiodactyla > Delphinidae > Aethalodelphis > Aethalodelphis obliquidens. The sequence continues at coordinate 11,343,278 of NW_020837995.1, read as the reverse complement.
GAAGTCTGACTGAGAACCTTAAAGAGCACAGAGGCAGGAAGGAGGCAGCAGCAGGCACGGGTCTGGGGCAGCCCCCAGCCCACCTGCTCCCTAGACGAGAGACCCTAGAGGCCAGGGGAGGAAATGTTTTGGAACAGACTCCCTGCCACTGATGGCAAAACTGGGGTGAGAAGGGAGCTCTTTCTCTGAATTAGGTTTGATGATACCTGCCAGCTTTATTTTCTGATGATGTAGCTCATGGCAAAAGGGCAGTGAATTTTGTGCTACTTAGCCATTGAAAGTAAATGGTGATTGGGGACTTGAACTTTCCAGCCAGAACTGGGCAGCTGCCCACTGTCATGAAAGGTAGAGTTTGAAAAATCTGGCAGGAAGGAGCAGAATTCCTCTGTAGTATTGAACCCACAAGCCTAGTGCTCTGAAGTTGGTACTCTTGGTACGTGAGAACATGAAAACTGAATAAAAAGTGAGAGTTGTGGGACTTCCCTGGCGGTCCAGTGGTTGAGACTTCGCCTTCCAGTGCAGCGGGTGCAGGTTCGATCCCTGGTCAGGGATCTAATGTCCCACGTGCCTCATGGCCAAAAAAACCCCAAAGCATAAAACAGAAGCAGTATTGTAACAAATTCAGTGAAGACTTTAAAAATGGTCCACGTCAAAAAAAATCTTTAAAAAACAAATAAACTGAGCACTTTAAAAAAAAGTGAGAATTGTGCTGACAAAGCAGGGGCACAGTTCTAGAGTGGTATTTGTCCTGGAGTTCAAATATCCACTTTTTCTCCCCCTTATCCCTGCAGTCCTTGCCCCGAGAGCTGCTAGTGACCAACAGGTGCTGGAGAAGGGTGGATCCAGTCCCATGATCCCCAGACCATCCGCGTGGGCATCACCTTGATCTTGCTAAGCCCCATCCCAGACCCACTGGGCCAGATACTCTGGGAGAGGGGCCCAGCATTCTGTTTTAACAACTATGCAGGTGATTCCAATGCAGGCTCCAGTTAGAACCACTGGTCCAGAGCATGGTATGGTTCTGAATTTGCTTATTAAGGAAACTATTTTCAAGAGAGCTAGCCATTGCCTCCTACCTTACCTCCCCGCTCCATCCCCCTCCACCACTGGGACAGCTGCTATTGGGAGATCTGGGGTTTGCCCTATTGCTTTCCCAGGCCTCAGCATTTGTAAAATAAACCATCTTTCCACCACCTGCTTGGTTTCTGGCCCCAGCTGTCTCACTCCTCTCCTGGGACTTCCAGTTTTGTTGTTCCAGTGAGGTTGTCTCCACTTAAATGGTGGGAAGGGGGTCATTCATCAGTGTGGCTTTGTACCATCAATGGGACCATAGACCAAGAGCTGGGCCCTGGACCCTACCTCAGAGGCTTCTCTGCTCTGATGAGAGACTTTTCAAGGGAGGCCCTGGTTATCCTTCTCAGGAGAAGCAATGAGAATGACCTGCCTGGTCCTAGCTAGGGACACCAGCAGCTGTGAGTGACTGAGTGAGCTCTGGGGAACTTGGGACTCCAATCCAGGAGCTGTGAGCTCTGCTTGTTTGTACCTCCCCCTTTACCTGCCAGCAGGATGGGCAGTCACCTGCGGACTGCAGGGGGAAGAGTCTGAAGGTACAGTTCACTCTTGTAGCTTTAATGCCAAAGAGAACCAATTATGGTTTTTGAAAGAGATCGGCGCTCTGGAGTAACTTAAATACACTTTTCCAATTTTTTTTTTTTTTTCTAATTAATGCCAAGGCATTAAAAGGTATGGTGGTTGTTGAAACTGTGTCGTGTCTCATCCTCCACCTCACTCGCTCCTTCCCGAGTGTTAGGAGCGTGTCAAGAGCGTATCAGAAGAAGCTCTGCCTTTGTCCCCGTGGAATTAAATACAGCTGCCAGGCCTCCGAGGGGTTTGGGTTGATGGCATATATTTGATATTTTATACTTCTCTTCTGACCTAGTCTGGGGAAAATAGCCTTGGGATATGGAGAAGATGCAAACCTGTGCCTTGAGAGCCCTGCGGGGCAGATTTCCAAAATAGTGGCCAACGCCATAAGCTCGGGGACACTGCACAGCTGGACGTGTAGCCAGGACCCACCTGAGCATTCTTGTCCAGGGAGGACTGGCTTCTGTTCCGTGAGTGCACAGCCCCATCGCTAAGGCTGTGTTATGTTCAAGTCCATTCAGCCTAAGGGAAGAAGGGGTCACAGGAGGCAGAGGAGGTTGGTAGGGAAAATACACAGGGTTTTTATGTATATTATGTCTCTTGTTTTGAGCCTCACAATAATCCTTTGAGAGATGTAGTGTTAATCTTGTTTTGTAGCTAAGGAAACGGAAGCTCAGAAGGATTAAGGGACAGGTCTGAGGTCACAAGCTGAGAAGTGGCAGAGCAGGGCCTTGACTCCAAGCCCAGGGCTCATCCTCAGTGAATCTTCCCAGGGCCCTTCCCCCTCTCTGCTCTCTTTGCCTCCACGTCAGCTCCAAGGGAACGTGAGTGACCTGATAGGGTAATTGAAAAGGAGACTGCACCAGGACTCAGAAATCCTGGACTCTTCATTATTGGATGTGTCCAGCCTAGAACCCACCACATTTGTTGGTACTGGCCAATAAGCAGTTTTCTGCTGAGGGGCAAGGAGACTGGGGGGAAGGCTGCAGGATTATGAGAACCAGTGAGGATGCTGAGCTTGACATGGTGCTCCTGACCCTGGCCACCCAGGCCACTCCCCTTAACCCCAGAAATTCCCAGCCTTGACAAATAGCATGTGCAATTGCCCTTTGCAAAAAAAAAAAAAAAAAAAGGCAATAAAATGTGTTGTTCAAACTGTCTTTAGGGTTGGGTGCAAGGGGATGTCTATTGTATTTCCTTTTTAAGTAATTTATTTTACTGAAGTATAGCTGATTTACAATGTTGTGCTAATTTCTGCTGTGCAGCATAGAGATTCAGTTATACATATATACATTCTTTTTCATATTCTTTTCCATTATGGTTTATCACAGGATATTGAATATAGTTCCCTGTGCTATACAGTAGGACCTTGCTGTTTATCCATTCTATATATAATAGTTTGCATCTGCTAATCCCAAACTCCCAGTCCTTCCCTCCCCCACCCCCCTGCCCCCGGCAACCACAAGTCTGTTCTCTATGTCTGTGAGTCTTTTCCTGTTTTGTAGATAAGTTCATTTGTGTCATATTTTAGATTCCACATATAAGTGATATCATATGGTATTTGTCTTTCTCTTTCTGACTTACTTCACTTACTATGATAATCTCTAGGTCTGTCCACGTTGCTGCAAATGGCCTTATTTCATTCTTTTTATGGCTGAGTAATATTCCATTGTATATATGTAGCATATCTTTATCCATTCATCTGTCGATGGACATTTAGGTTGTTTCCATGTCTTGGCTATTGTGTATAGTGCTGCTGTGAACATACGGGTGCATATATCTTTTTGAATTATAGTTTTTTCTGGATATATGCCCAGGAGTGGGATTAATGGATCACATAGCAACTCTATTTTTAGTTTTTTGAGAAACTTCCATACTCTTTTCCATAGTGGCTGCACCAGTTTACTTTCCAAGGGGTTGTCTATTTGCCCCAAAATGCTGGGCTTTCTTTGCAAATTATCTGAAGCAACGTTGTAGGCATAGTTGTATGAGAGGGTGTGCGTGTATGTGTGTGCGTGTTTGTGTGTGCGTGTGTGAGAAAGAGAGAGAGAATATGAGCTTCACACAAATACGAAGTGTTGAGTTTTTTTCTAACAAGCCAGGCTGAGTTTTCAGTAATTCTATAGCTATGACATGACTAGTCCACTGAGGTATTCGGCACTGGCTGGAAAAATACAACCGAAATTTATTCCATCAATAGCAAGAAACAGTGACGCTTCTAAGAGTCACGTTACTGTAAAAGTGGCCTCACCATGAGAAAGAGAGACGAGTTTGCTTTCCTTCAGGCCCAGCTCTGGTTTTTTGTCCTTCTGGTAACTTCACCGGATACAAGGAATCCACGTAGGAATGGGGACGCCTTGGCTCTTGAAGCATCGTCACTGATATCTCAGTAAGTCTAGCCCTCTCGTTAGCCCTGCTCTTACAAGCTCTACGACAGCAGGTTTGAGGATCTGCTCAGAGGGTCTTAACTGCCCTTGTTGAGTCTGGCTTGGACCATCTGTGCTAACAGAACATGTAGTCCTCCCTCCCATGCTGTTGACTTGCACACAGTGACCTCCACGTTCCAGACGGAATGTGTTTTGCCTGCCCCACGTGCATGTCCTCTGCCTAACACACCATGTGGCGCCGAGCTCAGCCAGTTCTCTGACCCAAGCAAGGACTGCCAACAGGGGGTCCCTGAGACCCCATGCCTGGCATCTGAACCTACACATACCTATTTGCATCATGAAAAGCACCCAATTCCCTCAGTTTGCATGTAGAATGGCTGGTTATTGGTGCAAGAAGGTGCTGCGTTTGTTAAGGACTAGCTGGGGCCAGTGGCTGCAGGAGTCTGGGTGACCACTGTTCCTCTCTCCCTCGGAACTCTGCCTTCCCTCCTCAGGGCCGGACCTCTCCCCCAGGAGCCACATGGCCACCTGGCTCCAGGGCAGCCTCCTGGTGCTACATTCTAGGTACCAAGTACCTGCATGGGCCCCATCGTTCCCAGCCTAACTGCCGAGCTCTGGAGTCCATCTCCTCTGAGAGTAGGGAGCGAGGGCCTGCATGGGGCTAAGCTCTGGCCCTGCTGCACTGGGGGCAACCCGCTATACGACAGAGTACAGCTGCATTTCTCCCTGCAATTACCCTCCCTCATCTTCTACCAGAGCAAGCTGGCTGCTTTTCTAGCCGCAGCCTCAGCAGTTCCTGGGCAGATTTTGTTGGTTTATGACTAAGCAAGAAAAGTGGGCTCCTGGGCCAGAAGCTCAGCAGGAGTTTTGTCCCTTCAAAGAAAATGTAAATTGGCATGGAAGGTGCAGAGGTTAAGAAATATGGGGCCCTGCTGTTAGCATTCGTGCCCCCTCTCCTCCCTGAGCCTCAGAAAGCCAGGCCGCTTGTAGTGTGCGAACACAGGGGCAGGACCGCACCCCAGTGATTGATTCACACTTCTCGGCTCAGCGTACTCATGCCCTGGCCCTGAGAAGATGAGCTAATGTGGCTGTTCCTCTGTGACATTAAAGTGCTTTTTTTTTTTTTTTAAATTTATTTATTTATTTTTGGCTGCTTCGGGTCTTCGTTGCTGCGCGTGGGCTTTCTGTAGTTGCAGCGAACGGGGGCTCCTCTTCGTTGCGGTGCACGGGCTTCTCATCGCGGTGGCTTCTCTTGTTGTGGAGCAGGGGCTCTAGGTACACGGGCTTGAGTCGTTGTGGCACATGGGCTCAGTAGTTGTGGCTCGTGGCTCTAGAGCGCAAGCTCAGTAGTTGTGGCACGCTGACTTAGTTGCTCTGCGGCATGTGGGGTCTTCCCGGACCGGGGCTCGAAACCGTGTCTCCTGCATGGGCAGGCGGATTCTTAACCACTGCGCCACCAGGGAAGTTCCGACATTAAAGTGCTTTTACACAGCGCCTGCTCCTGAACCTGGCAGACGGCTGCACACACATGCCCTTAGACGACACGGATAAGGAAAGCCAGCAAGTCTTTGGCCTACAAGAAGTGTAAATGTAAAGTTAAGACAGAAAAGAGGCTGGGATGCCATCCTACCCCTAGGGTGCCGGGTGCCTTATCCCTCCCTCTCAAGTCCCCGAGGACAATCCTCCCCCAGGCACCCCCCATCCTGGCATGGCCTTTCCGCACCCCCGGACTCTTGTGCTTTTGGAGGGCAGGTGCCCACCTCCTGCAACCTTCCACCTCCCCTCTGCCTTCTTGAAGGGCCGTGAAACCATGGCCAGCTCCCCTTTAACTGCACGTGGCCCAGGATCTGAGAAAGTTGTGATGGCTCGTGCCCCCTTCACGACTCAGGTAGTTTCTACTTATAATCTACCTGCCTCACAGGTAAGCTGGATTGAATAAGGCCCAGTGAGTGGGGAGCTTTCTACATGTTAGCTCCTCTTCTCTGGATGCACCACGCCAGAGTCCCTGGGATTGACCCTGTGATGGGTTAAAAAAAAAGCGGTTCTCCTACCCAAGGGTGTTGACCGTGAGGCAGAAAATGCAATTAACCTTGACCAGTTTAGGTCACTGGCCCAAGCCTGCTTACTGCTTGCTGCTTCAGTGCCTTCCCTAAAGAACAGACTAACCATAGAGAACTAGAACCAGGCCCTCCAGGAAGAAGCACCAATATGAATTCTCCTGACCTCTGAGTTTCAAAACGATTCTAAGGGGCTCATGAATCATTCTGAGCACCATAGAGAGAGAATTAAAAGGATGCATGTGTACGTACTATTATTTTCAAATGTGTGTAGGTGCTATTGTGGTTCATAAAATGTACATTTATTTTTTAGATGGGTGCTTAATACATTGTTTTGACCCACTAATGTCCTTGTGAAGAGAATAACCTCTGAGGTTTAGCTGGATTCGGGTGCTCTGCCTCAGCTCGCTTGTCCTGAAGATAAACGGCCTCAGGCTTGGAGCCCCGACTTTGTGACTAAACAGTAATCACCTGTCAGCGTGCGTGCCTGTTTCTCCAGTATAATCAATGGCGCAACATTGAGCACACAACACACGGGTTAGCATAGCACCAGGGCAACCGCCAGCAAAGGGAAAAGGAGACAGAACTCACTGGACTTTGCCGTCCCACCAAAAGAGAAAGCTGGCTGCCAGAGAATATTCCAGAAAGCCCCACCTTAAGGCAGGGAGACCACGGAGAGGGAATCCTAGGACACGGCTGGCATCTGGAAGTGCAAGGCCAGGAAGTTTTAAATTCCTAAACCCTAGCCCCTGCCAGAGGCTCGCTGTAGAAACCCACCACGAGGGCCCACCTTGTGACCTTCCCCCCAGAGACTGCCTGGGGCCACTCCACCAGCCACAGGACTGGGTGCTCCAAGGGAGGGGCGATTGCATCTCTGTGTGAAAGGTGTCCCAGCGGCTCTCAGTAGATCCTGCCTTTGTGTTTCTTCTGGGGTTTTAAACTTCACGGGATTCCACTCTAAGGAGGAGCTCTGCTCCTACCTCTCTCCCTTCCTTCCCTCCAGCCTTGGAGACACAGCAAGGGAAGATGCTTTCTTCATTAGTCTCCACAAGAGCCTCGTAGCTCAAAACCATGCCTCCGCCACGGGTAAGTGGGAACCTGAGGGAACTCTGACTTCATGGTGGGGAGCAGGGGTTTCACCAGATGCTGAGAAATAATGATAAAAAGATCCTTTTTCACTGATAAAGGGAATGTACAATGGGATGTGTCTTTTTTTTTTTTACAACTACCTAAAGAGAAAAGCCATGCTTCCTTTTTCTTCCTGTGAAGTGCAAGAACTCTGAGGTTGGATCTGCTGAATTTAATGTTCTTACCAGCTAAGAGCCCTACAAGTGTATTTGAGCTGCCAACCCATGAGTATGAGTTGTTTTTGTGGAAGACATGATTCTTTTTTTTTTAACATCTTTATTGGAGTATAATTGCTTTCACACAATGGTGTGTTAGTTTCTGCTATATAACAAAGTGAATCAGCTATACATATACATACATCCCCATATCCCCTCCCTCTTGCGTCTCCTCCCACCCTCCCTGTCCCACCCCTCTAGATGGTCACAAAGCACTGAGCTGATCTCCCTGTGCTATGCGGCTGCTTCCCACTAGCTATCTGTTTTACGTTTGGTAGTGTATATATGTCCATGCCACTCTCTCACTTCATCCCAGCTTACCCTTCCCCCTCCCCGTGTCCTCAAGTCCATTCTCTGTGTCTGCGGGAAGACATGAGTCTTATCAAAAGTCCATGTGATTTCTATCACAGAGGTGCAATTTCCCCATGGCTGCCCCAGGCTTCTGCTAATATGGCTGTTGTATGTAAGGAAGCGAACTTCTTCAGCCATTAAAACTCACACCAGGAGGGACAAATTAGGGGTATGGAATTAACAGATACAAAGTACTATTTATAAAATAGGTGAACAACAAGGATATACTCTATACCTCAGGGAATTATACCAATTATCTCGTAATAACCTGTAATAAAGTATAATCTGCAAAAATACTGAATCACTGTGCTGTTCACCTGAAACTAACATAATATGTAAATCAACTATACTTCAATTAAAAACAAAAAACTCACCCCAGCTGATCACAGTGTAGTAGCCAGCTTGGTGCAAAGGACAATTTGTAGGGAAAAATATTCATAATATGCAACTGTCTCTTAGTATTCCATTTCAATTGCTTTGAGAGAGATAACAGTACAGGACATGCTGCTTGAGACAGGGTTAAGCATATTTTCTCTGTTCCCAGAAGAACCTTAAAAATGACTTTAAACTCTTCCCACACTCTGGGGCATCAGTAAGGAAAGAGTTGACAGCCCCTGCCCACAGTGACAGTTGTTGATGGAGTCCTTTGAAAGACCTGGTTTGTGGCCCACTGCCCTGAAGTCCCCGTGTGATTCATAACAAGGCTCTGTTGTGAGAGTAGCTCTTGATTGTGGGAGACCGAAGGGTGTAAGAATGGGGCCAGCTGCCTCAAGGTTATGTTGTGGGCGGGAGTGTGAGGCCGGCAGAAGAGCACGGGAGGTGCCCACGTGGCACCATCTTCCTTAGTTGAGCTGTCCACTCACTCATCCTTCCAATCCTGCAAGGGTAAGCTTCTTAAGATACTTACTGAGAGATTTGATATCCTGCCCTAGTTCTCCTTGGAAAAGTATAGGGTGAGCTGGCAGAAGGGACAGAGGTGAGGGGTAAACCTTTTGAGGTCTTAAAGATCTGTCCATTCCAGGAGCAGGGCCAGGTCCTTCTGTAATTACCCGTGGCCTTGGGCCTTGTCATAGGTGAGATAGTTTGGATCTTAGAAGACCACCTTGATTTGCATGTGGAATTAAACACAGATCCACCAGAGATGAGCATCTCAGCTGAACTGCGGAGACCACTGGGGTCAGGCCCAGAGATGCTGTCTTGCAGAGCTCCAGCTGTCCTGACACTTCCCTGCAAGTCATTCTCCCAGCTCATCAGAGATACCCAGGCAGGTCCCTGAGGAGAAGGTTATGGGTTTAGAAGTGGCCTAATTTCCTGACATTTTGTAAAACCTTTTAGCCACCCCTCCACCTTCTATCCATTGATTCCACAAATAATTATTGAGGACACACCCGCCATATGCCAAGCCCTGTGCTAACTTCTGGGGGAGGGCTCCTACCCTCATGAAAAGTGTGGTGTGGAAAGGGAGCAGATAATAAATAAGTAAACAAATCAACAAGATAATGACAGACTGTCAGTGCCATGCAGGAAATAAACAGGATAAATAAATGAGACAGACAGTGACAGGGAGGGGCTGTTCTGTAGGGAAAGACCTCTCTGCAGCAAGGACATTTGAGTTGAGACCTCAAGGAGATGAAGAGCTGGAGGAAGGGCATCCCAGGCAGAGGGGGTACAAAGACGCAGAGGCAGAAAAGCCTTGGCCTGCTCAGGAACAAAGAGATGGTGGCCGGAGAGTGGTGAGAAGAATGATTTGGGGTGAGCTCAGAGAGGAGGCAGGAGCCAGGTCGTGTAGGGCCTTGGAGGCCGCGGTCAGAGCTTGGATTTTATTCTGAGAGCAAGAGAAACCCCTTGCTGACAGTGTCACACAGGAGTGGCAAAGTCATTAAAGATCACTGCGTGCTCGCTGCAGTTAAGAGCCGTGAGGCATATCTATATGTGCTGCTATAGAGTCACAAGATACCGTGACGGGGAAAAATCCCAAGAAGCAGAATACAGTATAAAATATGCTGCTGATGTCTTTTTAAAACAGGAGATGTATATGTATATAGGCTTGCCCGTGTATAAAGTAACCTCATTAAGGATACCCAAGAAGCTGGTGAGGGTTTGCTTCTGGGGATGGGGAACTGCAGCACAGGTAAAAGGGAGACTCTTCATAGTATATTCTTTTGTATGTTTGAATATCTTACTATGTGCCTGTATTACTTATTCATTAAAAAAAGACAGTTTGTCTAAATCGCGGTCACCCTGGCCGCCACGTGGAGAAAGGGTGAGCACAGAAGCAGAAGACTGGCTAGTAGGCTCTGGCCGTGGTCCAGTTGCGAGGTGGTGGTGGCTTCACCGAGGGAGTTGGTGATGGGGATGCAGAGAAGCAGGAGGATTCATGATGCACTTTAGAGGCAGAGCCAGCTGGACTTGGTGAGTTCCACACGACAGTCCAGAGGAACGCTGTGTGCATTATAGGTGGGAACTGGGCCTACCTGACTCTTACCTGCCTTCTCTGACATCTTTGTGGAAGGAAGGGTTCTTGGGCTCCTTCCAGGTGCTGAAAGCCTCAGAATTCCTGAGAATGTTGAATCCATCACAATATGGAGGACATAGTTATGGACATGTGCCCCTTTCACATCCTCATGCAACTGTTACAAACGATTTTTAATGACCATCAAAACACAGTTACACTGAAGAAGCCCGCCCATTTCTCAACGGAGCTTGCTTTCTTTGCAGAGAGATGCCAAAGGCCAATACCTGTTTGACCTTCTTTGCCACCACCTGAATCTGCTTGAGAAAGACTATTTTGGGATCCGCTTTGTGGACCCTGATAAGCAGCGGGTAAGTCAATATTCGAAGCACAGATGGAGGAGAGGGTTGGTCAGTAAGCCTGAGGCCCTGAACTGTCTGTCACTCATGTTCGGAGTTTAGCCGCAGGAGTCGGGGACCAACCGGACCCTGCAGTTCGGTGTCATCTCTTCAGATCATATTGTGAGACGTGGAAGACCCCGTAGCAGAGCTCAGCCGGAGTGGTCCATCGTTTTTTAGATGCTGAAATGGCAGCCTCGAGAGCTGAAGTGATTTGCCCAAAGCTGCCCAGTTAGAGTCAGGGCAGCTGGGCGGGTGTTGTGGTCTCAGAGCCCAGGTCACAGGCTGAGGCTGTCCTGCCCCTCTCTAGTAAATGGGCTGATTCGCCTTGTTCTGGTTAGGAAGGGTCTCACCTGAGTGCCACAAGAACCCCATCTGGGCAGGACAGAGATGGAGCCGAACTGACGTGGGCTTTTCAGCCCTTGCAAATCCTGCAGTTCTTGTTCTGCTCTGCACAACGTGGGCGGCTCTACAGACACAAGGCATTGACAAGGACTGTGATATTCCGGACAGATACAGAAACAAGGCCCCTGACTACTCCTCCAGCTTCATCTCCCCGACTGTCTCCACCCTGCTGCGGCCCCACCAGATGATACTGTGGCTCTCCACACACGTCAGTCTTCTCCTCTTCAGAGCCTTCGCCTGTACAGTTCTCCTCTGGAACGTCGCTTCCCCTTTCCTCACTTCTCTACTCTCCACACTTTCCTTCTGGCTAACTCCTTCTCACATGTAAGGTCTCAGCTTAGGCTTTGACTTCTTCCCGGAAGCCTTCCCTAACCCCTACTCTGACTGAGGGGCCCCTCTGATGTGCCCCCACGTGCCCTGTTCTACCCCTATTGGAGTAGAACTTATTACACCATGCTGGTATCGCCTGTTTGATTACCTGTGTTCCTTGCAAAAATATGAGTTCCACGAGGGCATGGACTTTATCTCATTCATCACTGTAACCCATGGAACTAGCACAGGGCCTAGAATGCAGTGGATGCTCAATAAATATCTGCTGAAGGGATGATGAGTGGGTGAGTTAGTGGGTTATAGTGCCATGTTCCTGCCCTCCACTTGCCCAGCTACCCTTCAGGCCCACGCCTGCAGTTCCTATAACTTCCGTCCATCAGCCCTTTGCTTGCTGTGGGGAGGTTCTCTCTGGCATCCCCACCGAAGTGGGAAAGTATGCAGAAGCGTTCAGGCCTCACTGCCTCCCTTCCCCACACCCACTGTCGTCTACCATCCTCCAAAAGCACTGTCACCACGAGCCCCAGAGGGCCCCCCTTTCATGGGTCCACACATTTTTTTCATAGCTCCAAACATAAGCTTCATCTCTGTCACCACTGGGGACCTTGGAGCCCCGGAGGGCGCAGCCTCCCACCAGTGCCCAGGGCCACAGGTAACTCCCTCTCCAGGCCAGAATCAGATGGTGTTTTTTGTTTCATTCATTCATTTACTCATTCATTTATTAATTATTTGGCTGCGTCAGGTCTTCATTGCTGCTCCCAGGCTTTATCTAGTTGCAGCGAGCAGGGGCTACTCTTCGTTGCAGTGAGCAGGCTTCTCACTGCAGTGACTTCTCTTGTTGCGGAGCACAGGCTCTAGATACACGGGCTTCAGTAGTTGCAGCACGTGGGCCCAGTAGTTGTGGCTCGCGGGCTCTAGAGCACAGACTCAGTAGTTGTGGCGCACGGGCTTAGTTGCTCTGCAGCATGTGGGATCTTCCCGGACCAGGGATCGAACCCGCGTCCCCTGCATTGGCAGGTGGATTCTTAACCACTGCACCACCACAGAAGTCCCCAGGTGTTGTTTTGTTGTTTGATGCTCTGAGCCGCTGTGTCTCCAGGTCACATTTAGGGTTTTATGCTGAAGACTTGAGCTGTAGGAAAGAAACCAAAGCCTGAATCTGTTTCCTTTGACAAGCGCTGCCCCACTTTGCTGCCATGTTTCATTCCTCCTGGCTCAGCAGAATTTTGAGCATCACCAGTGTTTGAGGAGTGTTGAGGTCAGCCCCTCACCCTGTAAAGGCCCCACTGTCTTGGCATAAATACTATCCTTAGCTCTGGACGATAGTATAAGACCCCCCCCAAAGTGCCACGACACCAGGAAGCTACATGTCCTCACATGCTCTAGGTGTCTGTTCACTCTGTAATGGTAGAGTCTTAGACTGCTTTTACAGAGGGATTTTGTTGTTGTAGTTTGTTTATTTTTGGGAGTCAGAGCTGTTTCTCCTTAAGAAGGAAGACCGGTTACCCCAAGGTCTCTTCATCTCCCAAAGACAGTGGCATATGAAGAAAAAAGGGTAAAATGTATCCTGTTCATTATTTTTTAGTTGGATCAGCATGTGCTTGAGGAGGATAAGAGAGTGTGTTAAGATGACAAAGATTAAAAGCCAAAGGAGACAGAAAAATAAGGAAATGGGGAAAAAGGAGAAATAAACTTTCACGGAGTGACTCCTTCGCGCCAGGCTCCACGCTAGGCACAAACCTAGATCTTTCAGCCAATGGACGTTGAGGGATGAGGTGCATCAGGCACGAAGCTAAGAGCTTCACATGTGTTATTCGATCCTTACCACGAATGAGATGAGTATCCGCAGTTATACCATCCATTCTCCAGATGCGTGGACGGTTTCGGACAGGTTATGGAACTTGCCCAAGGCAAGTGGCAAAGCCTGTCTCCTGCTCAGACCTGCCTGATGCCAGAGCCTGTGTGGTTTCTGGGGGTTCCATGCTGAATTCATACCCTAAAGTGACACGATTCTGTGCTTTTATTGAGGGTTTAAGGAGAGCAGGGAGGCTTGAGAGGGTCCTTGAGAGCTGTGGGGAAATGGACCTGTAAAGAATTGTCCTAGATCTACTGATCACGATAGAGATGGAGGAGATGAGCTCCCTGCCCTGCCCCACCCCAGACCTCTTCCCCTGAGCACCAGGGTGGCAGAGCCCAGCGCTCACATCCATCCCATCATCACTTGCTCTGCAGGGGTCTCCATGGGGTCTGGGATTTCTCTGGTCCCTCCTGGAGGAGCTGCCCTCACTCCCCCTCCCCTGTTCCTGGCTCAGGCCCTGGTCTCAGACTATTCTCACCCTCTCCTTCAAGCCCCCAAAGTCTGAAGATTGTACCACCTTGGCTCCTTCACCCAAATGCAGGAGGAAGCTCCGCTCTCTGAACCTTCTTTTTACTCTTCTCCTGACCCCTCCTCTCCAACCCAATGTTATCAATTTGCTAGTGATTCTGGGACCCAGATATAGGCAGACAGCTGCAGAAGGTAACTCTGGCCATCACTATATTTGGGGGATCCTGTCAAGATTTCTCTACCAGACCCTCTCTTGGACAAGCTTTCCACCTTCTTTCCACCTGCTCGTGGTCTCCTCCAGCCTCACTCCTTTCTGGAGCTCGCACTCCAGTACAAACTAAAGTCTTCTCTCCAGCTATTGCCAAGGAGAATAGCCTTTTGTCATTCAGCCTCTCTGCCTTCTGCTGATAATGGATCTATCACTGCACTTAGCTTCTATCTATCTTCATTTATTTATTTTAATCTATGGGTCCAGCGCCTCAGAGCATTTAGTTTTCTGAGTCCCCGACACTTGGCTGTGTTCTTCTCACTGTCCACAATTCTGGTGTGCTCCGCACAGACAGGCCTCCTCCGCCTTCACAGGCATGGTCTGGAACCCCAGTTGTTTCCATGCAGTTTCATCTCCTGCCTTTGCTCCCCTGTGAAGCCAAGCCGCGGTGGGCCGTGTAATGTGAGAAGGACCTCTTAACCACACTGAGTGGCTCTAATGAGTTGCCAGCCTCGTGGGAACTCAGATCAGAGGAAGCAAGAGAGCAGGATGTCAGCCCAGATTATCCATGTGGAGCTGACGGGAGAACTGGCTCTTGGTGGGTCCATTAACTGTGTGACCCACGGCCCAGCCCAGAAGGTGAGAGCTTGGCATCGAGGGAGGCCAGGATGCGTCTGCGTGGCCCTGCCTGCTTTCCTGCCAGAGGGAGGACTCTCCCAGACGTTTTACTAAATAGAAGTAGTCAGAAAAGAGGGAGGTGTGGACCTGGTTCCTTCTCCTGTTCTACAGCTGCACATTGAACACTGAGCTGGGCACCAGCGATACAGTGGTAAACAAGATAGACTTTTCTGCCCTCACAGAGCAGTGGTTTTCAGCTACTTCCAGATAATCAGACCCCAAATATCAGCAGTTCTAGCTCTCTGCAAATTAGCAAGGTTCCTGATTATCATAAAAGCAACAAACATCAATAGTGCATTTTATAAGGCATCCATGTAGAAGTGGGAAACTGACATAGAACGTTCTCGTTGCTTCCTTTCCTAAACGTAAGTACCATGGGAAAAAATGCATTGCTACTATGTCCTGCCTCTGTGAAAATCCAGGGGAAACAGGATACCACACATTGATTGCGGTTAGTTATCTTATGAGACTTAGATTTTAAACATCCCTGGATGCCAAGGAATCCTGAGGATGTATTCCCTAACACAAGGGTTGGCAATGCATTGCTCAAACAAAGATCAAATATACACCAGCCATCCCTGCCTTCTCCACATTTATGAAATTCCACCTGCCAGTGCTTTCTAGAGCTGCTACCAATAGCCTCTGTGTGTCATCCTGTCCCCACTGCATAACACAAACACAACCCATTAAAGGGAGTGTTTCCCTACTAAAAAGCCAGGTGGGGCTCTGTCCCCATCACACATATGTGCATTCATTTGTGCCTACGGGCCTGCCAGAAACATGGCTTGGAACTCTGGCGCCCTACGTTGGAAGGCGGCATTGCCAGGGAAGCCCAGAAATGGCATCTGAAGCTGGATCTCTTCCCCCCTTCACAGCTGGTTCCATGGGGAGCTTATTTCAGAAAATCATATCATTCTGTACTCTCCAAGCCTACATATCACAAGCTTCTGAGCTGCTTTCACCCTGGGCTACAATCTGTCTAGTTTTTTAAATTGAATAAAACAAGTTATATTTGACACTGCTTCTCATTAGGGCTTTCTTGTTCTGTGTTCTCTGTTTCAGCATTGGTTGGAGTTTACAAAGTCTGTGGGGAAGCAGTTGAGATGTAAGTATTGTCCATGAAAAGACGGAAACCTCACCCCTGGGGAGGGTGGGAGGAAACCTCCCACTTGCAGTGAGTCTTGGGAATTTTCCACTGTTCTAAGTGTAAGTTGGCCCTAAACATGTGAAGATTTTCTTCAGATGGTTCAGAGACCTGTGCATCCCAGTGGGGCGGGGAGCCCAGTCATCTTCCTGGGAAGGTCTTCCCGATGGGCACCTCTTTTTCTCTGCAGCCCAGCCTCCATTCACCATGTGTTTCCGCGTGAAGTTTTACCCTGCAGACCCTGCTGCCCTGAAAGAAGAAATAACCAGGTAAGGCTGAGCCCACGTCCCTCAGCCTCTAAGACTTGTTGGAGAGGATAGGAAAGAGGGACTGTAGCTTCCTAGATCCTCTACTTTGGAAGCTCCCAGCTCTGATAGGCAAGGAATTCTTCCTAAATATAGCCTTACTTCTATATTTCATTTCCACATGCTCTCTTTGCTCATCCCCTCAGCAGAATTGCAACGGAGTGAGCTTCTTTCCTTCAAGAATGCTTCGTCTTAAACTGGTCATCTGCAAAGGGGTCTGGAGTAATGAATTAATCAAAAGCATTTGTTCTTTTACCAATGATGTGGCCACCATGGATGTTTTTGGAGACGGCCGTGTTGCTGCTTATGTGGGGGCTTGAAATAGACTCCAGCGGCCTAATGTACTTGGGAAATGGTAAAGCAGGACGCTGAAAAATGAGCTGGGAAACACTGAAGATTTTAAATCCAAGTGGGTGACCTCCCATGTGCTTGTGGATCAGGCCCGTGATAAACTCTTCCTTGTGGGGATCGTGTTCTGTGGCAGGCAGCTACAGGGAATGAATCCTGTCTCACCCAGCACCCCTTGGGGATGAGAAAGAACCTCTGTGCCCACACCATCCTACAAGAGGGTCAGTGAATTGGAGCTTCAAAGCTCCCCCAAGGGTTTTGTGTATCTAAGCCAAATTCACTCTAAAAGTCTGACCTCAGAGATTTAGAACTCTCTGAACTGGGATCCTTAATTTTTATATTAGAAAGATGTAATTTGGACATTAGCAAAACCTTGATGTTTCCTTGTAAAGGGTGGAGCCCTAGGTGAAGAGATGATGCCAGGGAATCCTAGAGCCGTGGAAGAGACAGCTCTGCCAGCTCTGCCCCCGCCTCCCTAAAGCCTTACAGACAGCAAAGATTGGGACGAGGCCATTGCCAGCGTAGAGACTGCTTGTCCTCTAAGGCCTTGAGACCTATTTCTAGATGCTGAACTCCACATGAGCCCCAGTGGAGGTTGAGGGGAATCTTGCGAAGGAATCAAAAGGATCAGGAAGGTTGTTTCCTCCAGATGCTCTGAGCGCACCCACCACCCACTTTAAAGCACTGAGGACAGTGAAGTGTGTAGTTACAACCCAGTCTCGTGCTCCTTACTGGGCACATGGAAACTGCAGGCTCTGCTCGTCCATGTGGAAGTGGATGTGGCCCCTACTTTGCCTGTGAAAACCGAGCTCATCCATATTAATGAGCAATCCTGTAGCTTTAGGCAGGAGAGTGAGGGTAGAACCACTGTGTTTAACAACTTAAACAGAGAGGAGTTTTGGTAAAGCACTAGCCTGCCCTGCTCACGACTTCCAGAGCGCTTGCCACAGTTCTGTACCTGCCCCTCCTTCCCCGCTTCCCTCCCCCTCCCCCCTTTCCTTTCCTCCCTCCCTCCCCACCTTTCTCTCCTGAAAGAGGTGATGGTGCCAGGGCAGACCTAGAAGACCACGCTCCTGTCCACATGTCAGGGCAGATTTAACACATCTTTGTTGAGAGCCTAGCACCTCGCCTCCTAACACCTCGCATCAGGATCACCTTTTCTGCACGTCACTGGACCAACAGCAAGGATGAGAGGGTTTGGTCTAACGACTCAGAGGGCTGCCAGTGAGAGCACGACAGACACACGGCTTTCTGATTTGATTAAAGGACAAAAATATATAGTTCTCTTGGCCCTTAGGAGGAGGTCTTTTTCTTTTTTAAGATTTCTTTTTAATGTGTGGACCATTTTTAAAGTCTTTATTACATTTGTTACAGTATTGCTTCTGTTTTATGTGTTGGTTTTTTAGCTGTGAGGCATGTGGGATCTTAGCTCCCTGACCAGGGATCAAACCACACCCCCTGCATTGCAAGGCAAAGTCTAAACCACTGGACTGCCAGGGAAGTCCCAGGAGGAGGTCTTAACAATACAATTTTCTAAAACAAATGTCACTACATGATACTAATGTACAGACCCTCCTACCCAAGGAGCAGCGTAGACCAAGAGGCTCAGATCCTGTTTCTGCTACTTCTTGGCTGTGTGGCCTTGGACATAAAATAGTTAACTTCTCTGACCTTCAGATCCCTTATTTATAAAATGAGGATAGTAATAGTACCTCCCAGCATTGTTGGGAGGATTAACCACTACACGGGGTCTTGTACTTCTTAATACACCCCCAGGGCGCCTGGCACTGAGCAAAGGCTCACTGTTTACTGCCAGGTCGATTACATGGTCCGTGGACCTCAGGTGCTCTGCATGGGGCACAAGTACAGTTGGTTCTGGCTTTTCTCCCTTGTTTATGTGATAATCCCCACTCCTTTTCTGTCCTAGCTAGAGTCCTAACACTTAAGCAGCTAACTTGTGAGGACTGGGAAAGCCATGGCCAGGCCTCTCTCCAAGTCAGCAAACTTCAAAGACACTGGCAAGCATGTGAGCTCCTGCCCCTTCCGCATGCAGCTGTGCCCATCATCCTCGACTATTTTCCCCTTGCTCTCTGCCTCACCAGCCTTCCTTCCCTAGAGGGCATTTTCCAAGCGTTGTCAGGTGTGCGGACCTCAAGGTGCCTGGGCCTGATTTGGAGTCTTTGTGCCTCCCCCTCCCTGAGGCGTTCTGTGGAGGCCCTGGTCTTCGCTGCGTCTTTATCCTCATTCACATCCCTGCTGCTCTTTAAAGAGTGGGTACCTGCCCCGGCCTCATTCAATACCCATAATTCATTACTGGCTTAGAGCTCTCCACCCCACCTTCCTGCCAAACTAATTTAGCTGTCAGTGTGGTTTTTTCCCTGGCAATATCAGTCCTAGATTTCGCTGCCGTCTCAGCTACTCCCATAAAGCCAGGCTTAGAGGAGGGGATGAAGAAGAACTGTGCTTCAATTTATCTCTTGGACTCTTCCCAGATGATAAATTTAGTTGCCAAATCCTGATTAATCTCTTTTGTCATTTTTTAAATAAATAGATTTTCTTGTCTGAGCTAGAGACAAGGCAGAGAAGATGGGGATTAGGCACCAGATAGGCACCAGATTTAGCTTTTAACAAGGGCTGCAGGTGTTCGAACTCATTGAAAGATCAAGTAATAGAAGGAAACTGAGTGCACATGGGGCCCCGCCTTCCAAGGAAGCAAACTGCCTGACACATGTTTGAGCAGGTGCTCAAAAAATGTTAATAGACTTTTCAGGTCATTTATTTTTTTAAAAAAAGTTAATAGAGTTTATAGGTAATGTATTCCATCAGTGAACATCACTTGAGCCTAGCTTAGGCTAAGATGGGTTGGCAAACTTTTTCTGTAAAAGACCAGATAGTAAGTATTTTAGGCTTTGTGGGCCATATGGTCTCCGTCGCAACTAATCTGTTCTACCATTGTAATGCGAAAGCAGCCACAGACAGTACATACATGAATGAGCCTGGCTCTGTTCCAATAAAATGTTATTTTATCTCACTGGGGACTCTGGTGGCAGGTTTAGTGTGCCAATCCTGGGAGAAGGAATCAAAAAGATCTGAGTTCAAATCCCAGGTGGTTCTTTAACTAGATGTGTGACAAGGCAAGCAACAATATCTGTGATCACTCCCTTTCCTCATGTATGAGACAGGGATAAAAACAGTAGTCACCTCATAGAATTGCTGAAAGAGTGCGTGTTAAACTGTACAGTGTGTGGCACACAGCATGTACTCAGTAAATCACTGCTATATTGTCTCTCGCCACTGGAATGTAAGCTCCATAAGAGCAGGGACTCTGCTTTGTTCTCTGCTATATTCCCAGCACCTGTGGCTGTACCGGGCACATGTGTGTGGATGGATGGATAGAGGGATGGTTGAATGGATGGATGGATGGATGGATGGGTTGGTGGTTGGATGGATAAATGGATGGATGGATGAATGAATGAGTGGATGGGTGGGTGGGAGGGAGGGTGAATAGGCACAGGATGTATAGGCTTTCTAGAAGAATATTAAAAGTGACAAAGCATAATCTCTAACTCCAAGGAGCCCGCAGTCTAGTCTGGGGGAGGAAGACATACTAAACAGGATCGTAGTTAGGAAAAGGGATGGCAGAAAATAGAGGAAACCAGGGGCGAAGAATCTAATGAAGGGAAGACAGGGCCAAAGGATCTTTTGGAAGAAACTCTTCAGGAGCTGCCAGTGCTTTCCAGAGTTCAGAACCTTTAATTGTGGAAACATCTCTGGATTCATCCCCATCCTCTGATATCAGAAATCAGAATGCCAAAGCCAGTTCCTTGGATGTACATGTTCCAGAAATACATAGGTTTTTCTTGGTCATCTTTTTTTTTTTTTTTAAACCCTGAAGAATCTCTCTCTTTTTTTTTTTTTTGGCTGCGTTGGGTCTCTGTTGCCACATGCGGGCTTTCTCTAGTTACGGCGAGCGGGGGCTACTCTTCATTGTAGTGCACGGGCTTCTCATTGCAGTGGCTTCTCTTGTTGCGAAGCACGGGCTCTACGCGCACGGGCTTCAGTAGTTGTGGCTCACGGGCTCCAGAGCGCAGGCTCAGTAGTTGTGGCGCACAGGCTTAGTTGCTCCGCGGCACGTGGGATGTTCCCAGACCAGGGCTCGAACCCGTGTCCCCTGCACTGGCGGGTGGATTCTTAACCACTGCACCACCAGGGAAGCCCTCCTTGGTCGTCTTTCAGGCTCTCACACACTCTGCCTTTGGATGGTCCTCCATCAATTTAGGACAACCTGGCATTTAAACAAAAATGGAGGTGAGGTAAAGCCTCTTTGAAGCCAGAAGGAGACAGGCAAAGTTTAACCAAAAAAGTGTCCTAAAGAGAAAGCTTTTTGTCTTAAATCTGGTCTAAAGCTGATTTCTTTTTCATTCCAGTGAGAATTTCTCTCTGATGACAAAGAGTTCCCCTGACTTCATTTAGGACCCTTTTCTCCCTAACCCATAGCTCACTGAACCACCATGCGGGTTCTGTTTCCTTAGCTATAAAATGCGAGAGTTAGGCTCTGTAACTCCTACTATGAGGGTCTGAGACTTGGGAGCCCGACCAGCCTGCTCATTATGAGCTGCTCATTATAAGCAGGCTGATCCCTTGCCTGGCAACTCAGTGGCCCTGGTGCCAATGCCTCAGGCAACAAGATAGTCTTCCTTAGGCCCTTATGTCGCAGGGGAGAACATGCCAGGGCCTCTTGGGAATAGGTCTAAGGATGCTATGAGTCATGTGGGATGTATTTCCGTGACCAACAACACTGAGTCATTGGTTACCTCCTTAAACGAACAAAACACAAAGCTTGACGGAAGCTGCTGGGGGAGAAAAGGGAGGGGGGACCCCTAGTGTAACTGTCAGTTGATTCTTTCCTGAGCTCATCTCGTCCTCTGCAGACTGTGGTGTGTTTCTTTAGGATGTTGACTTGCCCCTCCATTCCCTCCCCCTCCAGTTGCTGCACCATATTGCTTGACAGTGTTCCCACGGCCTTACCCTTGACCTCCCTGTAGCTGTTCTACCTTCTGAAGTCTGAAGGAACCCCGCCCAGCAGCTCACCTGAGGCACCGGTCATGCACCTATCGTGGTTCTCACTGTGAGGAGCGTGTCCCCCTTGGAGCTCTAGAGGAGCCTTTTCAAACCCAGCAGCACCCACACACTGACTCTCACATGCTCCTCCCCGGGGTGGGGGGTGTTGTCCTCGCCACCACATTGAGGACCACTATCCAGAGCCTTTGAAGTATCTCCTTCAGTCCCGTACGTGCAGCCCCTGAATTTTGGATACAGACAAGCAGAGAGGTGTGGGAGGAGTGATGCATGAACTCAGGCCCCGGGAGTGATCTGTAAGTAAGAGGCCAAAGGCTTGCTGCTACATCCTGCCAAAGCCGGTAGAAGGTGGGAGTTGAAGCAGTGAGAGGCAGAGGAGCGCTGCCCCCTTCCTTCCACACACCTGTGGCATTTCTTCGTGGGAAGCAGAGTGAAGAGAAGCTTGATCTGGTAGATCCAACTTAAAAAATGACTACTCATTGCACGTTGTCTTTTTCCTTCAGTTCTCCTTGGGGCCGCGTGGGAGTGGTTGGGATAAGAAGGGGAGTTCTTGTTAACTTCCGGACCACAGTAGTCACCTTCCCTTTGGTTTGAGGAGGGCAGTCCATCCTGATGTGGTTAGAAGGATGCTTGCGAATTTTCTTAGGACAGTGCTTCATAAATTTTAATCTATGTACAGATCACCTGGGGATCTTGTCAAAATGATTCAGTAGGTCTCAGATTGGCCTAATTCTCCATTTCCAACAAGCTCCCAGATGCTGCTGATACCCCTGTCGTGTGGGCCACACTTTGAATAGCAAAGCTTTAGGAGAAAAGGAGGTTTGACTGCTCCTTCGTTTCTATGTAATGACTTGAATCACCAAGCCCCGAGCTCTCAGAGTCACGTGATGGTGCCCCTCCTCACCCCAGAAGTTGTGCTGTCATTGGTCCTCTTTCTTTTGAGCATTTTCACATGATCAGGTGGACATGGAATCCTCTGTTTTATTCTTCAGCCTGAAAACAGAAGCAATAGAAACACCTTTAGTTGTCCAGGGAGTGCCCAATTTCTTTTTGGTTCAAACTGATGGAATTTAAGGGAATTTTACCGTATTCCCATTACTCCTGTGAGGATGCTGTAGTTATCTATGGCTGTTTAACAAAATGCCACAAAACTTCACTGAAAAGTACTTCTCATCTCTGAGTGTCTGTGGGTCAGGAATTCAGGAGCGGCTTAGCTGGGTGCTTCTGGCTCAGGGTCTCTCCTGGGGTTGCAGCCAAGCGGTTGGCTGGGCCTGTGGTCATCTGAAGCCTTGACCGGAGGATTCACTTCCAAGATGGTGTACTCACACGGTTGTTGGCAGAAAGCTTCAGTTCCTTGCTAGCTGTTGGCAGAACGCCTCAGTTCCTCACCATGGACCTTTCTATAGGGCTGCTTAGGTGTCCTCGAGCAGAATGAGTGATCCAAGAGAAGGAGAGTGCAAGGAGGAAGCTGCGGGGACACTATGACCTAGTCTCAGATGTCAGACACTAACTACCACTCCTGCTCTAGTCTGCTTGTTAGAAGCAAGCCACTCAGTCTAACCCACCCTCAAATGGAGTGAATTAAGCTCTACCTCTGGAAATGAGGAGCATCGAGGAATTTGTGAACTTTTTTTTTTTAACCATGCCACACGGCTTGTGGGATCTTAGTTCCCCAGCCAGGGATTGAACCCACGACCTCAGCAGTGAAAGTGCAGAGTCCTAACCACTGGACCTCCAGGGAATTCCCTGTGGACATATTTTTAAACCACCACAGATGCCCCCTGCCAAGGGGCCACTGTGGTAGGTGACTCACTTAAGGGTGTGATACCCCTGGCCTCTGCTCTTCTCAGGGCACCTGTGAGGTTATGAACATCAGAGACCCGGCTCCTTGTAAAGACCTTTCAGAATGGAACGTCAACAGTTCCATTCCATGGCAACAGAGTCCACCCAATTACTTGTGAAACTACAAAGCAGTTATAGTGCAAAGAGGGTAGAATAACACAGTGATGAAGAGCCAACCTCAGTCCTGAATTTGAATCCTGGTTCTGCCACTTACCAGTTATGTGCCCATGAGAAGATCACTTAAGCCTCAGTTTATCTTAAAAAAGGGAGATAATAACAATATATATCTCAAAGTGGTATGCGAAAATTAGGTGAGATGCTGATGTCAAGTGTGTAAGTCCTGGACTGGGAAACAGTAAGTGCTCAATACACATCAGCTACTATTAGCTGTTCTTGATAGCCTGCTTCCACCTGAGGTGAGAGCTTCCTACGGTTGAAGAAATATTAGCCACAAGTTTCTGCATTTCCTTCACCGGTGCCTCTTCTTACACCTTATTCAAATTCTGAGAGGTCTGGTTGACCTCTGCCCATAATGAGGGCCATTCCACGTATGGACAGATTGACTTGGCAAGCCGAGGCAGAACCCTCGCTGGGGCTAGTTCCTTCACCACCTCTCTGCTTCTTAAGAGGCAACGTCAGCAAGGAGAGAGGCCCCATCAGCCCCTCTCTTATGACACAGGTTTCTTTCTCGGCACTGAATTGAGCAGGGCCAGCTCCTTCCAACTCCCAGCACTGGGGGACGATGCTTTTAACCAGGAAGTGCCATTTTTGTTTTGTTTTGTTTTTTTTTGCGTTACGCGGGCCTCTCACTGTTGTGGCCTCTCCCGTTGCGGAGCACCGGCCCCGGACGCGCAGGCTCAGCGGCCATGGCTCACGGGCCCAGCCGCTCTGCGGCACGTGGGATCTTCCCGGACCGGGGCGCGAACCCGTGTCCCCTGCATTGGCAGGCGGACTTTCAACCGCTGCACCACCAGGGAAGCCCGCCATTTCTGTTTTGAGCTACAGAAGGAAACTGACAGGTTGTTTTGAATTGAACTTCAAAATCAGTTCAGGGCAAAGTGCTTGAAAGAGCCTTCAGGGAAATGAAAAATGTTATTTGTTCTGTGGTATGTTTTGAGATTTTTGTTTTAATGTAGTAAAAGTGTCCCGACAGAGATTTTGATAGGCTTATATTACATATTTATGTCTTTAAAGCAATCAAAGAAATCCTTTATAGTTCATTTTCTGTTTTCTCTCCAGGTATTTAGTCTTCCTGCAGATCAAAAGGGATCTGTACCACGGCCGCCTCCTCTGTAAAACATCAGATGCTGCCTTGTTAGCAGCTTATATCCTTCAAGGTAATGACTTTTGACAGGATAAATTTGCCTTTCATGCTAAGTACTGATTACATTATTTCAGTTACTGCAGATGACTACTTCTTGGATATAAACAGTATCTAACTTGAAACAGAGCCCGAGTTAAAAGACTTTGCCTGGACTCCCTAGACCCAGGAAGCTCTGACCACGCAACCTTAAATCGTTTGTACCTAAAGTCTTTCTGGCAGCCCCTTCAGACTCTGTTCGAGGAGGGGTGACTTTCCTTGCACCCTTGGTCGATAAAGTTATCAAGACTCTGGAGAGTAATCCAAATCAGCTTTTTCTTGTCTTTTTATTCAAATCTCAAAGATGTGAAGCACCTTGGAATTCTGGTATCTGTTTCAGAGACCTTTCCATTCAGAGTGCTCTAAGTTAAAAATGTTTCCAAGTAACAAACCCATTTTCTAACATGCAAAGAAGGCAGAGTTGGGGTTGTACTCAGCCAATACCCAGACTGGCGGTTTTTGCGAAACAGTGGGAAAGGTATGTACTCTTCGTATGTGATCCTTTCTCCTTTCGTGAAATGCAGGGGACTTTTGAGTATTCTAAGTTCGTAGACTTCTCTTAGTCCTTTGGCCTGAAGCTGTCACTGGGTTATTTTGGACCATAGCACTAAAATCATGAAGTTTCTATCAAAGAATCTGAATTCATAATCAGAAATCTGTGAACTCCAGGAAGCTACTTTGTGAACAGAACCTAAAAAAAATGCTTGCCAACAAGAAACTAAAGTTCTTCCGGCAAAAAAAAATATCACAGCTGCGTTAAGAATGTAAAAGTCAGCCTATTGCAACTTTGACTTCTGAGACTCCTGTTTTTAAAAACCTCCTAAGCCTGAAGTCTAGAAGGTACTTGCCAACTTTAAGGTACCCAAAGATACTCCTTTCATTTTTTAAAGGAAAACCTCGTCCCATCTAAGTGAAATTTTAAACTCTAGTTTTACCCTGACAACCATATTGAAATTTTCTTTTTTTTTTTTTTAATTTAAAGAAGTTATTGATATCCAACATTGATGTTTCCCATTTGGAGCTTTCTAAGTAAAATCATAATAAATGACTCCGTGGCTCCAGATCACTTCAGACTTTAAGCCCAGGGAAACCTTTAGTCTCTTGCTAAATGACAGAAATTCCCAAGTAGTCTGGAAGGCACGATGAGGAGACCTGTGCCACACAACAATATTCAGTTGTGAAAAAAGGGCACATTTTCCTCTTAATATTTACTCCCCACTCAAGACTTCTCACCTGCACTGGTTGTGGTTCTCACTAGGGGAGGAGAAAAGACAACCACAAAGCAGCTGAACTTCTTAACATCCTTCCTCCTGACACACACAATGTTCCCTGGGGAATGCTACATGTGGAGAAGCCTGGATTCTGACCTAGGAACACGTTGTAGGGAGTAGCGTGGGCCCACTGGCCACCCCAGATCTGAGATCTCAGCAGCTTTGGGGATGGACTCTGTGAATCTGCAGGACGAGAAAGCCCCACCCCCTGCTGGGAATGGAGAAGTCAGCCTTAGGACCTGGTGCTCCTGAACTCAGCGGCACTTCCTGCTTATAGCCAGTCTTCCCACTCTGCAGCCCTCTCCAGGGGGCCTGGCACCTGTTCAGCCCTCAGTGAATATTTATTCAAATGTATTCGCTGGATTTGATTTGATGGGGACTGAGAGTTGAGTTCTGGTTTGGGTCATGGTTCATTCATCATTTTGCTGTGTCCCTGCTAACATCCTCAAAACGAGATTTAGTCTTTGGAGGTGGCTCAGGCCCAAAAGCTTCTGTCTTTCTGATCAAGCTCACAGTTTCCTGTGCTGCCACAAAGAGCATTGTTCTCAGGCTCTCTTCTGGGAGCCTGTGGGCCATGGTGCAGGCTTCTGCTCTTTTATTGCAAATTTACATGTGATGACCTCAGAACGCAGGGTCAGCTCTACCTTCTCTACTTGGCCTTGATATCAACTCATTGTGCACACCTGGGAGAACAAAGGTGGGCCTGCTCCTGAGGAACATGCCCTCTGCCCGACTCACAGCTGTGCTCAGGATCCACTGTTCTGTGCAACTGTGGTGCAGACTTTAGCTTTTGCTCTCTGTGTTCATCTCTTGTTGTTTTGCCAGTGATGATTTACCTATCTGCACAACTGTTTTCCTCTACTTTCCTTTTGCAAGCGGAGATTGGGGATTATGACCCAGGAAAACACCCTGAAGGCTACAGCTCCAAGTTCCAGTTTTTCCCTAAACATTCAGAGAAGCTGGAAAGGAAGATTGCTGAGATTCACAAAACAGAACTCAGGTGCGTGACACTCGGTTCAGGCCAGGCCACTGTCTCCCTCACAGCCTGAGCACACAGCCTCTGCACTGCATCCTCTGCTCCTGCAGACCCAGCCTTCCTGACTCTGGGATGTACCATTTTCAGTGATCCACTGACAGTACAACCTCAAGGCTCCCTCTGCAAGAACAGTGGTGTAGGCTGAGGCTCAAAGGCAAGAGAGAAGCTATATAGGTAAGGAAAATGGAGAAGGATTGGCCTCTGAAAGGTATTTGCTTCACTAAGATAAATGAAGAGACAGAGGGAAGAATCATGAACTGGGGAAAAGGAAAACGTAAACAGCAGAAGAGGGAAGAGAGGAGGGGTTAAGTGGGGATGTGAAAAATGGGCAAGCCTCCGACCTTGGTCCGTGACAGTGACAGGTGGCTTCTGGATCAGTGGATGGGACCACACAGGGCTGGCCTGATTCATAGCTGGTGTGGGTACCTTGAGAGCACCTCGTTCAAGGGTGTGTCTTCAGTACTGCTTCCTCAACCCCACACCCCTGCACTGAGGGAAGGAGGGGAGAAGCAGCTGGAAGCAGGAGGCTCGTCCTCCTCAGATTCTCCTAGGTCACCCAGAATGTGCCACATCCCATAAAATAGCATCAGTGCATCCTCTCACCCATATGAAATAGTGTTTTCTACAAAGGTTGGTTTTTTAAAAAGCAGCAAAAGGGTGTTTAGGCTCTACTTTGTATGGCATACTGGAGCACAGATTCCCCAAACTGATAAACTAAGAAAAAATTTATATACAATACAGTATTGTAAAATAAAACCTGCTATCATATTAATACAGTGCAATTTAAAAAAAAAAAAATCTTTTCAAATGTTTGTGTAACTACCTTTCTGGGGAAGGACAATGTCCACGGGGTGGGAAAAAGATATTTCTAATGATAACATTCACCTTAAACTAGTTCCCACCTGATGCCCCCCGAAACAAAAAATCTTCACCTTCACTCAAAGATTTTACCAACAAATACGTCCCCAAAGCCTCTTTAGCCTTATAAACAGACCTCCTGCCCACTGTGTGTGGTTGGACTGGTCCCCACCCTCCAGAGGAATGGAGACACCTACCGGAGGTGCAGTCCTAGCCGCCTCCCACCCCTCTCCCTGTGCAGGTGCTGCCCCACCTCCTCCCATCACTCTTAGGGAATACTGGCCCCTTGTGGTACAGGTCAGAATAAACACATCTGTGAGGGCTCCTGGCTCATTCAAAGGAGAGATCAAGGGTGTGCTGGGACAGCCGGGAGCCCCTGCCAGGAGGGTTTTAGGAGATGTCAGAGCAGTGGGGACAGTCCTCCAGAAACCTCATAGACGTCAGGGGATCCCCCAGGAAATGATGCCCACGTTGAGGGTCCCAGAGGGTTGAGGGTGAATGCAGCCCACGGAGCCCTCCAGTCTCCACACAGGGAATAAGGAGGCTCCCTGGAAGAGGTAGCGGTGCTCAGCTGCCTCTGGTGCCCAGTCCTTTGCCTGCTGCGCCAGCATTTTCCAAACACCTTCCCTGTGTCTCAGGTGCGCTGGTGGGTGTAAACATCTGCATTCTACAAAATGCCTCCTTACACAGGTACTACTTACACAGGCTCAGCCTCATCTTCATAATGTAAAACTGTGTCTGTGTTTCCTTTCTCCAACTCTAACATGCATTCCTTGAGGGCCCAGACTGCACTATAGTTTATGGTGTATTTCATACGGGGCAGCACAGAAGCCGCTGAGGTGCTGATTGATTGATGCGTCTCCAGAAAGACACTAGAGGGAATCTGGTCTGCTTCTCCCTCAGGCTGGCTGGTCTTCCTGCCCTGCCGTATTACTTGAGACAAATGATGAACTTAGAAAGTTTCAGTCCTGCCCACCAGCCGTCAGAGTCGTTGACTTGACAAACTGCCCACACCTCCTCACACTGAAGCCAATCCCACATCTGTAGAAGGAGGTCAGCTTCCCAGGGCACTGGACCCTGAGAGAGCCTGTGGTGATCCTGCACTGGTTCTGTGTGGAGCCCATCCACGCCCCTGCTAAAGAGGCAGCCAGGAGGGGAGTGATGCTGAAGGCCCCTTCTTCAGATGGCTTGGTGCCAGCGCTGGTTTCTTCCTTTTTTCTGCTTGTTTCCTTTTCACAGTCATCACCCTGTGGGCAGACAGAGCTATTGTGGAGTCTGGAGAGCTCAGCACTGTCTTCTGTTGCATCTCTTTACCCTCCATTCCTGTGTTCCCATTTGGTAAAGGAAGAGGGTTAGGCAGCAAGATACACAGGTCCCTTCTTTGTGTTTCAGTCTAGATCAGATGGCCTGCAGCCAGCCTACAGATGTATTTTTTTTCTGCCCCCATAGTACTTAAAACCGAAATGCCACATAAAATTCGGTATCTGTGAATTCTCTTTAAAAATCACACCTGGGCTTCCCTGGTGGCGCAGTGGTTGAGAGTCCGCCTGCCGATGCAGGGGACACGGGTTCGTGCCTCGGTCTGGGAAGATCCCACATGCCGCGGAGCGGCTGGGCCCGTGAGCCATGGCCGCTGAGCCTCTGCGTCTGGAGCCTGTGCTCCGCAACGGGAGAGGCCACAACAGTGAGAGGCCCACATACCGCAAAAAAAAAAAAAAAAAATCACACCTAGCAATGATGGTGTGACTACAATCCAAGACTGCATTCCAAGACTATAGCTGAGGAGCAGCTGCCCTCATTAGACAGGGTGGCACTCCCAGTTTGCCCTAGTCCCCACCACTCCCTATTGTATTACACTCAGCCCATGTCATTCATTATGTAGCCTGCCTCACTCTGAAGACTTCCAAGGTTTTGACCCTAGATAAGAGTCTCTGAAGTCGGTCCTAGGACGGAGCAGGGAGCACACTCTATGGAAAAATCGGAGTGTGAGACACCCTGACCACTTCCTAATTGAGTTTACCTCAGGGGAACCTATGGGAGCAGGAAATCCTGAAATCATCCCATTTTCTTTATTCCAGTGGCCAAACACCAGCAACATCAGAGCTGAACTTTTTAAGAAAAGCACAGACGTTGGAGACATATGGAGTGGACCCTCACCCGTGTAAGGTAAGACCCGCCCCCATGGCTGGAGACTGCGCTGACCTTGCCCCCTCTAGGCAGGGGTCCCCGGTCCGTGGCCTGTTAGGGCCACGCAGCAGGAAGTGAGCGGCGGCGAGCGAGCAGAGCTTCATCTGCCGCTCCCCATCGCTCGCATTATGGCCTGAACCATCTTCCCCCCGCCCCCGTCCATGGAAAAATTGTCTTCCACAAAACTGGTCCCTGGTGCCAAAAAGGTTGGGGACCGCTGCTCTAGAGGGTGACAGGCAGGGAGGGACCACGCGCCTGTGCCACCCACCCCTTCAATATTGGGATGATTGGCTTTTTTAGTGACAGACGCCAGAGAAAATGTCTCATTGTGAAAACTCCTCTGGATTCCACACTGCATAATCTTGTGGCGCCACATCGATGTCAGAGGGTCCGAGGCAAAGTCCATCTAAATAACAAATTGGAAACCGGGGCCCCACTTTGGCAGCAGTGGGTAATTTGGTGGAAGTGAAGAGAAGAGGAATGGGGGAGGCCCCCCACAGGGAATGATCAGAGGCTGCTCAGCGCACTGCCCACCCTTCCCTGACCCGTAATCTAGTTTCTTTCCAAGAGTGGGTTTTTACTGACTGCAGCGGCCTAAGTCACTGCGTGGAACTGCAGTGGAGTCACGTTTAATTCCCTTATGCGCGTGTGAGGGCGGGACAGGAACCAGCCAGGGAGGCTCTGCCCAGAGAGGAACCTCTGTGATTACTCACGTGAGTCTGGCATTTCAGAGACGAGCTCTCACGTGAGTCTGGCATTTCAGAGACGAGCTCAGGCAGCCACTCGAGACTGTGGAAAGCAGTGGAGACCCGTGGCCTCTTCCTGTCTCTCTGTGGCCGGGTCCCTGCGCTTCATCTCCTCATCCCAGCTGCTCTGACACTGCTGGTCTCTGCCTCAGTTTCCCCAAATCTTTGCCTCTCTCTTTCCACTACTGGAGAGACCCCAGTATCACAAGTAAAACTGATTCTCAAACACTGACCTCTTCTTCCTAATAAGTGAGGGGCACCATAAGTTTCCCCCAAAAATTAATAGAATGGAAACCGAGGAACCCAGTGATGTGGAGGCAGAGTTGCGTTTCCCTTGGCCACTTGGTGAGGAGATGGTGATGTTTTTGTTGCATAGGATTTAATGCCGAAACTTCAAATATGAACTTTGAGAACATTCTGGCACTCAGAAACCTGGTCACCCTCCCAGCTCCACAGTTCCCTATCTACCAGCACAGCCTACTGAAGATAACCCCTGTGCTCTTGGGGGCCAGCACTGTCAGAAAACACATCCATGCCATTTTATACCAAAAAAAAAAAAAAGAAGACATACGGATATTTACAAATGAATTAGCAAAGCTTCCTGAATAATGCCTTGTGTACAACCGATGTGGTTTAACTTGCATAAATTCCTCAGATACTATCAGCAGGGGGCTGCAGAGGACTGACTGACTGACAAGAGCTTCGGAGTCAGCTGGCCTTGGCTCCAGGGCCGGTCTCCTCCTTCCTGGGGCCTTCAGAAACTTCTCTGAGCCTGGCTTTCCTCATCCGTGTTAAAGTCCTCAGCAGATACTCCGCACCTGTGCTCCCTGAACTGCTGAGTCACTTCAGGACCTGAAAAGACAACAGCTGCCTTCTCTTCTCCGCCATCCTATGTGCGGCTGGATTTGCTCCATGTCTTCTCACAAGGCTCACAAGCCTTGTCTTCTCACAAGACTTTCAGGATCAAGCAATTCCTGGCCAAGAAACAAAAGCAGAATCATCCCATTCCCCAATGGATTCGAATGAAAACTGGTAATAAAATGAGGTACAACTCCAAGAGAAGACATTGGAGAAGAACCACGCTGGGTCTGTAAGGAGCCTCGCATATGAAGTGGCACACATTTATGCTGTGTCAAGGTCACTTTCATCTTACCATATCACTTTGAGAACATCACTACCGTCTGACCAGCTGGGTGTGTTTTATTGGGAAAATTATTTTTCTCTTTGCGTGTTTCTGCACTAGTGCTTTGGTTTAGTAGTAAATATGTGAGACCTTTGGTTAGAAGGAAAAAAAAAAAAAGACATAGCTGCCTAAAGATAGATATGGTCAACAGAAGATGCCAGGTCACCTCTGCATTTAACCCCACATCTGTCCAGTCCCCTTGAGGCCACACAGAGTGCCCACCTCTTCAGAGATGGGTCCCTAGGCAGGGCTGTCACCTGATGGCACATAGAGGTGGGCTGACAGTGAACCTGAGCATGACAACTGAGTGTAGCAGGGTGGGGATTCTCTGCTGTTGCCTATGGGGTTCTGGAAGCTACAGCGGCAGCCAGCTTGGTGTCCAGCCCAAATCCACATGCACCCTAGGACTGCGGGGGTCCTGGCTCAGGCCTGTCTTTTGACGCGTCTGTCCACCAACAGACACAGAGGTGAAGAGGCTACAGGAAGGAACCAGCTTTCACACCAGGCACTGCACAAGGCCCAATCCCATATATCATATCATTTCATCCCCACGGCACCCACTCCTAGAAGGAGAGAGGGAAGAGAGGTTTGTGGCACACCTTCCCTAGCAGGCCCACTGGAATCCTTTCACATTATTTTCTTCTCTAATCCTCCTGCCAGCACTGGGAGGTGGATATTATTCTTCCTGATTTACAGACAAGAAGATGAAGAAGATGAAGGTTCCAGGAGGCCACAGTGTACAAGGCCCTGAGTGGCAGAGCAAGAATATATGAACTAAGGTCACTTCCTGTTGCTGTGTCTCTCTAAGGAGCAGAAGCCCCCAGGAGACTTCCTCTGGGGAGAAGGTGGGAGCAGTCATCTTGCTGGGATTCCACTTGTTCCTGGGCCCTGTAGTACTTGCTCACCCAGGGCCACGTCAGGGCCCTGCTGCAGACCCCGCGGCTCATCTCATTAGGCTCTGGCTCAGGATTCCCTCGGCCCTCCTGAGGAAGGAGAACAGTTTGGGAGCCTTTACTCTTGTCATTAAGGAGAGTCACTTTGGTGATAGGCTACCAAGCCCTCGCCTTAATGTTGCTACAAGGAGAGCCGAAATAAGCTGGAGTGCTTGGTGTAATAAATACTGATGATTTCTATTAACAGAGAGGCAATTACTGGGGCCCTGGGAATCTGGGGCACACAGCCCTAGGGAGGACAGAAGAAGAGGAATCATTTCGATAATTAAATGAGATCAGACCAACGCTTCGGATGGGCTCTGTTCTCCTGGACTGATTAAGAAGCTGCTGTTCTTTCTGATGGTTTCTTTCTGCCCAGAGGGTCCTTGCCTGGCCCTGGGACTAGGAAGAGGATATCCTACCCACTCTGGGTGGGACAGCCGGAGGGCTCCAGTAGCTAGCTGTCTTACACTAATACCCAAACTCTGAACTTGCACAAGCTGTCCTGAGCTCTCTGCCTTTCCCCTGACCCCCAACTCCTGGCAGGAGCCCCTAGCAGACCAAGCCTACAGCTGCGGGATGAGGAGGATGGAGCAAACCACTGACAGCCCAGTGTTGCGTCTGCTCCCCGGCCCTGACACCTCTCCAACCTCTCACCATCTTGTTCCTTCCAGGGGGCCTGGGACTGGTTGTTTGCCTTGGGTCTCCTGCAGGCCCAGACTGTGGCCTCCTGCCCTGTCAAGGATTTGAAGTGGTCGGACCCACCACATGAGCCCAGCCTTATCATGAATCATGAAGGTGCCATTTATTGAGAGCCTCCACATGCCAGCCACTTACACTATCTCATTTAACCTTTTTTTTTTTTTTTTTGGCCACACCACACGGCACGTGGGATTTTGGTTCCCCAACCAGGGATCGAACCTGTGCCCCCTGCAGTGGAAGCGTGGAGTCTTAACCACTGGACCACCAGGGAAGTCCCAATCTCATTTAATCTTTACAACAACACTGCCAAGAAGACATTCTTGGGCTTCCTTGGTAGTGCAGTGGTTAAGAATCCGCCTGCCAGAAGACCTAAATAGACATTTCTCCAAAGAAGACATACAGATTACCAACAAACACGTGCAAGGATGCTCAACATCACTAATCATTAGAGAAATGGAAATCAAAACTACAACGAGGTATCACCTCACACTGGTCAGAATGGTCATCATCAAAAAATCTACAGAAAATAAATGCTGGAGAGGATGTGGAGAAAAGGGAACACTCTTGCACTGTTGGTGGGAATGTAAATTGATACAGCCACTATGGTGAACAGTATGGAGGTTCCTTAAAAACCTAAAACTAGAACTGCCATACGACCCAGCCATCCCACTACTGGGCATATACCCTGAGAAAACCATAATTCAAAAAGAGGCATGTACCACAATGTTCATTGCAGCACTATTTACAATAGCCAGGACATGGAAGCAACCTAAGTGTCCATCGACAGATAAATGGATAAAGAAGATGTGGCACATATATATAATGGAATATTACTCGGCCATAAAAAGAAAGAAAATTGAGTTATTTGTAGTGAGGTGGATGGACCTAGA
Source organism: Aethalodelphis obliquidens (assembly GCF_003676395.1). Taxonomy (NCBI): domain Eukaryota; kingdom Metazoa; phylum Chordata; class Mammalia; order Artiodactyla; family Delphinidae; genus Aethalodelphis; species Aethalodelphis obliquidens. The sequence goes on along the minus strand of NW_020837995.1, from coordinate 11,308,819 downwards.
GTCTGTCATACAGAGTGAAGTAAATCAGAAAAACAAATACCGAATGCTGATACATATATATGGAATCTAAAAAAAAAAAAGGGTTATAAAGAACCTAGGGGCAGGACAGGAATAAAGACGCAGACGTAGAGAATGGACTTGAGGACACGGAGAGGGGGAAGGGTAAGCTCAGATGAAGTGAGAGAGTAGCATTGACATATATACACTACCAAATGTAAAATAGATAGCTAGTGAGTAGCAGCCGCATAGCACAGGGAGATCAGCTCTGTACTTTGTGACCACCTAGAGGGGTGGGATAGGGAGGGTGGGAGGGAGATGCAAGAGAGAGAGGATATGGGGATATATGTACACATATACCTGATTCACTTTGTTATAAAGCAGCAACTAACAACATTGTAAAGCAATTATACTCCAATAAAGATGTTTAAAAAAAAAAAAGAAGAATCCGCCTGCCAATGCAGGGGACACAGGTTTGAGGCCTGGTCCAGGAAGATCCCACATGCCGCGGAGCAACTAAGCCCGTGTGCCATAACCACTGAGCCTGTGCTCTAGAGCCCACGAGCCACAACTGCTGAGCCCGCATGCTACAACTACTGATGCCCGCGTGCCTAGAGCCCATGCTCCACAATAAGAGAAGTCACTGCAATGAGAAGCCCGTGCACCGCAACGAAGAGTAGCCCCCACTCGCCGCCACTGGAGAAAGTCCACGCGCAGCAACGAAGACCCAATGCAGCCAAAAATAAATAAATAAAATAATAAATTTATTTTAAAAAAAAGAAGACATTCTTGTCTTCTTTTTAAGATGAGAACACTGAGCTCTGAGGAACTAACTAACATGTCCAGTGTCAGTGGCAAGGATGATACTGGGACTCAAACTTGGAGTTGTGGAGTCTCAGTGCTGTGCTCTTTTCAGTTATCATTCATGGCCTTCCATCTGGAGAGGTGGCATTTATTTAGGAACAAAGTGGGACTCACTGCCAGTTCTGATCAAGAGAGCCTCTAACAATGAGTAACTTCTCCCTTTCTACCTCAACTTCCCACACCCTCTTTTCCTAAATAGCAAAATTTAAATCCATCAGCATCATGAAAAATAGTAAAATGTTAGGCTTTTTTAAAAGAGATTCTGTATTGAGTTCAATAAACTCAGCTAATCAGTAGCAGCTATAATATTATTAACAACAACACAACCATTAGCATGTATTGGGTGCTTACTGAGCACAGCCTAAGAGGCAGATGATATCATCAACCCTGACTTGACAGCGAGGGGCCTGAAACACAGGGCAACGAAGGGACCTGGCTGAGGCCACACGGGCGGTGAGTGCAGAGCCAGGACCTGGGCCGACTGACCCAGAGCCTGTGGTTCTGGCGCAGGTGCTCTTCTTCCGTTGCCCACAGGGGCCTGGAGTGCGAGACCTGGAGGGAGGCCTTCCCTGCCCACTTCGCCGCTTCCCATCCCTCCTCTACCATCCACAATCCATCCACAAGCTTCTGCAAGCCCTGCCCTTCCTTTCCATCCTTCCGCCTGTTCTTCCTTCTGGGCCTGTCCTTCAGCGAGCAGCAGAAGACACCTTCCCCCCTCTGCCCCACTGTGCCCTCCCCTCGTTCTGCTCACGTGTGGGCTTCCCCCCCGCCGCCGGCAGCCACACTGGTCCCTCTGGCCCCCACCTCACTGCCTCACACATTCTCCTGATAAACGTCTGCTGCAGGCCTGTTCTCTGAGTACAAATAAGCTAAGGCCTCCACCCTCGAGTCTCTGTCTAAACCCGCAGTTGTAGGCCTTGCTCGGGTCCTGCCTGCACAGTGAGCTGAAGGCCTCCTGGTGCCCACCCTCCAACCCTGTGCGCAGAGCCCTCCCTCACCCCCCCCCCCCCCCCCCCCCCCCCGCAGGCCAGCCTGCCCAGTTAGTGCCGGTGCCCCCTGTGAGGGACAGTGTTTGTGTGCAGTGCTGGCGCTCAGCTGTTAGCACCCACCACCAAGCCCTGATGACAGGCAGGGGGAAGCCCAGCCCCGTGGCTTCAAAGTATCTCCATTCAGGTTATTTTTAAACAGCATTTTGCTGTGCCCATGGGTTGAATGACACTGTGCCTGCAGCCAAGTGTTGGGGTCACGACAGACCCTGAGGAAAGGACAGTAACAACTATGCATTAATTCAAATGTCTGCAAAATATATATTTAGTTTATTCCCTGGGCCCAGATGCTAACACCTGTAATCCTGACTCTAAGAGATAGCTCTAAGGCAAAACTGCACTTTTCCTTGAGGCAAGGCTCATGAGGCCCTGCAGAGGCCCCACTGTTCTTAGGACTGATTAGGCTGAAGATCTGTGCCAGGGAGGCAAAGCCTGAAGGCGGGAGAGACTAGGAGAGCCTGACAGCCACGGCCCACACTTGCACCCATCACACCAGGGGCCTGGCCCCGACCCCATGGCACTATCTGAGCTGTGGCCCAGACAACTGGCCTGTATGCCCATTCGATCAGCAGCCTGGCATAATTTTCTGGCCACCTGAACAACACCCTGACAGAGCAGATTCTCACCTGCGGCCGCTATCAGGTGAGAGAATGTAATCGTCACCCAGCTTTCTGTGCCCCATCCCAGGCTAGAAAAGACCTGGGCCTCCTGGAGCTCGTTTCCCACGTGATGGAACCAGGACCTACAGCTTCTGCACCTTCTCCCCTCTTTGCCCAGTAGAACCTTAAGCCTTGTGTTTACCAACTGATAGTGACAGGTGACCAGGAGGCCTCTTTGTTGGTTCAGGCACCACAGGGCTGGCGATAGCTGTTCCACTTGGCCAGTTGCTTCTTATATTTTCTTCAGCTAAACTTTCCTGAGGGAGCCCAGTGTGTCAGGCCATCATGATAATGATAACTGCTATTCTCTCTCTCACTCACACAGAACAGCTTTCTTGAAATATAATTCACACATCAAAAAAATCCATCCTTTTCAAAGTGTGCAATTCGATGGTTTTTAGTCCATTAACAGAATTGTGAAACTTGTGAAACAATCACCACTATCTAATTTTAGAACATCTTCATCACCTTCAAAAATAAACCCTGTACCTATTAGCTGTCACTCCCTATCTCCTCTTCCCCACAGCCCCTGGCAACCAGTAGTATACTTTTTGTCTCTCTGGATTTTCCTGTTCTGGATATTTCATATAAATGCAAGCATACAACATGTGATCTTTTGTAACTGGCTTCTCTCACTTAGCATAATGTTTTCAAGGTTCATTTGTGTTGTTACAGGTATCAGTACTTCATTCCTTTTTACTGCTGAATAATATTCCATTGTGTGGATGTACCACATTTTGTTTATTCACTTATCAGCTGATGGACATTTGGATTATTTCCACTTTGCAGCTGGTATGAAGAATCCTGCTATGAACATTCATGCACAAGTTTCTGTGTGAACATAATTTTCAATTCCCTTGGGTACATACCTAGGAGTGGAATTGCTGGGTCATATGGTAACTCTACGTTTAACAATCTGAAGAACTTCCAAACTGCTTTCCAAAGTGACTGCACCATTTTACAATCCCACCAGCAATGTGTGAGGGTTTGCGGTTCTCTTTGGATATTCACCACAGCTTTCTAAGATTGGTATTATAATCTACAACTTACAGTTAAGGCCACCGAGGCTCAGAAAAGGTAAGTAACTTGGCTATTACTTCCAAATGCCAGGCTCTTCCCTCTGTGACCAACGGCCAAGTATTAACCCTGTATCCCCAGTGAACAACTGTGTTTCTCACCCTTTTACCTCTGTGCCTGCATCACCCTGATGAGAAATCTTTATGTGTTACAGGATGTGTCAGGAAATGCTGCATTTCTGGCCTTCACTCCTTTTGGGTTTGTTGTTCTGCAAGGAAACAAGAGGGTCCACTTCATTAAATGGTGAGTATCTTTATTTCCAAAACAGGCTTTTTATACCTCACCAACTGGGGAGGGCTGTGGTTCCCATGTCCTATGTCTGTGATTGGGCGAGTTCTGGTTCTGAGCCCTCTCCAAAGCCTTGCATCCATAATGGTAACTGATGAAGGTAGTGGTCTCTTCTAGGGATCCTATGCTTCCACAGGGGTGTTCCTGAGAGCCAACAGCCTCTCCAGAGAGAGAAAGGGTATGGAAGGTTGGTTTCTGGGTAGGATGAGACGTCTAGAGCTGGAGCCAATGTTAGGGAAGCAAAGTTCCCATGAGAACTGAGTCCTTGGGACTGTACCCTGCTGAGGACCGTAGCATCTGCAGGGATGTTTACTCCTTACCCACTCTCCTAACGAAGGAGGGCTTGCAATGACCCCTGGGGCAGATATAAGTTACCCTGTTGCTCTGGCAAAACACCCTCCTTGGACCAAACCCCACAGTGGGCCCTGCCTGCAGGAGCACAGATGCTGCTCTGTCTCACGTCCCTCTTCAGGGCTTAGGTGTCCTCAGCCTCCAAGAGTCACATCCCCACTCTTTCTTCCCTCCCCTGCCTCTCCCGCTCCCAGTTCTAGCAGGCAAGAGCCACTGCTGCAGCCACAGCTGCTCGGAACTGCTTCCTGTCCGCCCACCTGTTGGGGTCTGTTCTGCTGCGTGGCTCTGTGAGCTGATGCAGCAGACTCTGGTTTGTTGATGGACGTTTGGCTCTCCTAGAGACCCGTTTTCTGGCCCACGCAAACATCTTGCAGCCTCATGTTGTATATTTTACTAAGCCCCTGTGACCTCTGAACCTTCCTGGGCCTTAGACTGCCAAGTCTAAGCTGGCCAGCTCCTCTCAGGGGCTTGGACAGGTGTCTTTCCTTGGCCCAGCAGAGCTCAGCCAGGGAAGCCTGCTCCTGTCTTGTTTCCTCCACCTTCTCAAGAAGAGCTAGCAGGGAACCTGATGACAGAGCTGCTCCCTGGTGAGCTTTCTGCTGGGGATGCTACAGGCCAGCTCTCCTGCGACATCCTCTTCAGCTCCCCTGTTATCTTGTGGACAGACACCCCCTTTCCAACCCTTGTGGCTCTTGTGAAGCTTGGCGACATGATCAACCACAGTGCTTGTGAAACTGCTCCCCAGACATGCCCGGCCAGGCCCCATTCCCCAGAAAACCCCTTCCCAGGGCGGCCTGCTGCACTGGGCTAACCGGTGTGCTCCCCAACACGCCCATTTGCTACCCCTTCTCAAGCTGGCCCACTCACTGCACTTCTTGGGTGAAGATGGTGAGGGTTTGGGGGTCTTCTGTCCAACAAGATACTTTTCAGAAAAAGACAGTGAACAGGGTCAGGCCACCGCTCTCCCAGGGAGGAGCACTTGCTCTTTGGAGACCTCTGGGTCATCTGATGTTCCTTAGAAGGCCCGGATCCTGGCCACACTCCAACCAGGGTAGCTGTCTTTATGAGGTGGCTGGTAGGGGGCATTTTAGCTAGAAACAGGTAGGACACACCGGGGCCTGTAGTCCCTAAAGTATCCTTACCCTCCAGAAGCCCTGCTGCTCACTGGGTTGTCCCAGACCCTTTTCCTTCTATAGCTTCTCTCACAGCCCATTTCTTCAGGACGTCTCTTCATATGCCTCAACTTTAAAGTAATAGATGTAAATTTAATCACACTTCCAATAGAAAATTTCCTACTTTCCTATCTTGCTTGTTGAAGCCTAGGATGATCTGTGTGCTTGTTTATATATCAATCAATTGATATTTATTGTATTCTGTATGTGTATGAGAGATTGATTGATTGGGAGGGAATCTAACAGGGAAGGAATCCCATGTGGCTTGTACTAGCTCAGAACTGGTGGTCAGAAGTTGTGAGCTCTCATCCTGACCCAGCTATGATTTCCAGGGAATAGGTGACTTTCCTCTGTCCCCTGAGTTTTGTCCAGTAGTAAATTGGGTACATTGTTTTCACTACCTTTCTGCTACTTTCTAGGATATTGAGGAAATCTCCCTAGAAATCGCAAAGAGGAAGAAGCCAAGTGGAGGCAGATATGCATGGTCAGACCTCCTTGGGGGGTCCCAGTTGGGTAGAAAAATAAAGACTCTGCCCCCAGTGAGGTAGGAGGGCCGTCAGGCTCCAGAGGGTAGCTGTGTCAGGCCAATGGAAGGGAAGTGAGGAGTGACCAATGCTGAGGCCTAGTTCTCTGGCTCTCAGGGACATCCACCTAAGACCCCAGTCATTTTTCCATTTTGTAAATGTAACCAAGGCTGAGAGCAGTATGTGGAGGTGAGGTCTAAGTCGTGCCATGTACAGTAACCATGTCACTTCTTCTGATTTGTGTCTGTCCTGCGGGTGGATGTACCCCAGTATCCTGTTTGCCTCTTTTACTGCAGCCATTCACTGGGCTGGTGGCTTCAAGGATTTTTCTACAAAAACCCCTAAGCCCCTTTCCTGGTCAGTACGCTGCATGACTGTTCCATGTAATCTGTTCTCTCTCTTTGGTATGTTGCCCTGCCCCCCCTCCCTGAGATCGTTTGACATTTGTCTGCATTAAACTGCATTTTCCATCCAGTGGCACAGTCACCTGAAAGACTCAACTCCCTCAGAACCTGGTCGCATTGTTTTTCATTATTTGCTGTTATCTTGAACTTTGGCCTCATCAGCTACCTGTGGCATCTTACATTTGACAGTCCCATCAAGATAATGCACCTGTGTTATGAACCAAATCCCGAAATGGCCCAGGACCACTCTACCTAGACTCACTTCCCATGCAAACGTTTCCCTTTTACAGCCACTGTTGATGAGCCCGAAATCCTCCTATCACCCTATTATTATAGTGTGATTGACCAGAAAACTGTGGATTGAACTGTTTCAACAACTGTTCTCTAAGGCCCCTGCGCTGCTGTCTTGTTTCAGTTCTAATTTTGGCTAAAACTGTGTCTGTGCCTGGAGCCCCTTCCAGTCGGGGTGGGCTGTGCATCTACAAGACTTAGCTGTGAGCAAGCAGCCCACAGTGAGATGACGGGCCTTCTCTTTGTGCTTCTAGGAATGAGGTGACCAAGCTGAAATTTGAAGGAAAGACTTTCTATTTGTACGTAAGTCAGAAAGAGGTGAGTGCTGGCTTCCTTCTCTTCAGGGAGGGCTGGGGCACTGGGGTGGCTCCTGATGGCCAGGGCTGAACCAAAGTGGTCCATCCAGGCAGAGCTAAGCCCCCTGCATGCCAAGCCGGGACCAAGTTCAAGGCTGGAGGTGAGGAGACATGAGATGACGACAGGTGGCTGTAGGTCCTGGAGCACAGGGACTTCCTCAGGGATGCTGGTGACCCTCAGAGGTTCCATACCTCCAGGAAGTACAGAGTAAGATTCTTTTGCTTCCATATGAAAATTCCAGGAAGATAATACCAAAAAAAAAAAAAAAGAAAGAAAGAAAGAAAGAAAATTCCAGATGAGAGTGCCACTTTCTCTGGGGAGGGCTCACTTGGTTCAAGCAGTGCCAGCAGAGACTTACTCCGATTGGACCTGCCAGGTGTGCCATTCTGCACTGAACTCAGCTCTGTCCTGTGGGTGCTGCAGGCTTCTCTTCCGGCCAGCAGCCCCTTCCCCGTCTGAAGCCTCTCCCTGAGAGCACTGGGGAGCCTTCAGACAGCTCAGGGCTCAGTGTCCTGGGCCTCTTCACCCTTTGCTTTGCCATCCACACTCAGCTGTTTCTATGTGGGATTTTTTGTAGGAAAAGAAAATTATTCTCACATATTTTGCTCCAACTCCAGAAGCCTGCAAGCATCTCTGGAAATGTGGGATAGAGAACCAAGCCTTCTACAAGTGAGTGGACACCTGGGATGGGAACTGCCTTTATCAGGGCCAAAGCCATAGAAGCTACTTTCAGAGGAACAATGGGCAGGAAAGTTTGAGAAACTCTGACAAAGGAGACATGAGATGACAAGGCTGGGCTTCCTTATAAAACTCAGACCCCTTTCCAGGTGGCTGTCTGTACCACCTGGAGGGTCAGAGCTGATGTCTGGGAATGCGTGTCAGCGGAGTTGCCCAAGGTGTCTACCTTGCGATGTCGTTGGACAGCCCCCAGTGGCAAAGCAGTTCTGGGTCTTTTCAGGGTAAGGCTTGGGCCAGAGAAAGCCCACAGGTGCCTGACTTGAATAAAGCTGGCCCCTTGGAGCCATTCAGAGCCCAGAATACAAGAGCTCCATGAAGGAACAGGCGCAGCCCAGAGCAGCTCCCTAAGCCTTGGAGAGACTCTGGGGCCCGCTCCCCAGTGGGTGGCCTGGTGCTGAGCTGGGGTTGATACCAGCCCTTCCTGGTGTGTCACTGACAGAGGTGTTGCCAGTGACAGGCCAAGTGCTCAGGAGCCGGGGGTGGGGTAGCTGGAGGAAGCAAGGACTTGACTGTTACTGAGATAGCAGCTTTGGGGCAAAGGAGAGATCTCAGCTTACCAAATGATTTTGTAAAGTATATTGACGCTTTTGTGCCCAGCTTTCCTTGATTAAAAAAGTTGTTATAAAAGCATTAGGGAGCAAAGAAATAGCCCATCGAGAAACTGGGGTGATGCCAGATGAAGTGTATTTCGCTAAAACCCTTGGTCTTGTTTTTAAAATAGAATGCCATGACTTATGCTTTAATAAGCTGCATCTTAATCCGAACAACATAAGACAGAATGTGTGGTATACTCCTCTCCCGACAGGCCACAGTTCTCCCTCTGGTAACCTGAAGGATCCAGAGCAGAATTGCTCTGGGCTGGGAGGGCACCATCTTCCTCCCCACTCAACAGACTCTGCTACCTGCTGACTGCTGTGGGATGCTGGCCCCCACAGGCTGTTTCTTGGGCAGGCTTTCTGAGTTGTATAATCAATTCTGTGCATTTGATACCAGAATCGGGTGAGTTGAATGGGCAGCCTGAATTCTCACCTGAGTGGGCTTCTTTCTTCTCATGGAGAAGACACTCGGAAGACTTTCATGTGGTCACCTTTCCCTCCTATTCAGTCCCTGGCTGTCCAAGGAAAGCCGAGAAAACATTTCAGCACCATTTCTGGAGGCCCTCCTTTGTTTTTCCGTCTGAGCCATGGGAACAGAATTGTGCTTCTGAGCCTGTGACCAAACTCAGTTTCTGAGTCTTTCCTTAACAGATTGCCCACATCCACACTGGAAACCAAGGCCGCTTTTCACTGTTCTCCATGACTACTAATTAGGTGTTAAAAGCCTCTAGCCTGGGTCAGACCCTCATTTATGCCAAGTCGCTAGCAGGAGCCACTTCGGCCTCACTCAGAGTGTCTGTCATGGGCAGATCCCTGCCCCGCTTTTGGCCTAGTGCTTTGAAGGGAGCCGGTCAGGCTCAAGAAGGTGCTCAGAAAAAAATAACTTTACGTGTCTAACACGTATTAAATATTTTAAACCAAAAAAAAAAAAAGAAAAGAAAAGGAATGTGCTCAGACAGGAGAGTAAGTAGGCTCAGAGCCTCATGGAGCCCTGAGACAGGTGGGGATGGTGTCCCCAGCACCTGCTGTTCATGGATTATAGGGACAACTCCCTAAATATTCACTGCCCGCTCAGAACAAAGGCTTCAGACCAGTTCGGTTCCCAGCTGGGTTAGCACTACAGGCACCCAGGACGTGTTGTGGATGGGGTCAGGTCTTAGGAGATTCAATCTGGGCAGCTCTGCCCATGCTTCCCTTTCTAAGTGAGAGGAGTACAGGGATCAGAGCAGTCACTCAAGGGTGGCTTCCAGAGTCTCCACCTCAGCTGTTCACAGCCTTGAAAGTGGTGTTAATGGGCTTTCTGGGGGAGGGCAAATGGTTCCAAGTTCAAACAAGTGGTGGAACTTTTATTAAAGTTCAGCTAGTTTCTTCATTTCACGACTTCTCAGAGTCTCTAATGTGACAATATACTTTAGGTTCGCTCCAAGGAGATGGAATAGGAAGGGCACTACTCTCTTCTCCACCCACAGTTACCCAGACATGGACATGAATTCTCAAATACTAGGACTGGAAGGGACTCCTGAGGTCAAGCAGTCCCAGCTCCACCATTTTATAGATAAGACTGAGGCTAACAGAGGAGAAATTTGCCCAGGGTCACACTGCTAACCAGTGGCCTGGCTGAGATTCAGCAGGTGGCATTCTCTTTCCCTAACATTTATTCTCTCAGTCCCCATGGTGAACCCATGAGGCACTCTTGGGGAGCCCTCACTCTCCTAACGTGGAAGTGGATTGCAGCATGCCTGTCCATAGCACTGAGACCGTGAACACAGCCCTCAGGTGCTAAAGGAGTCAGAGACAAGCAGGGCTGTGAAGGGCCTTTTCCTGAGGGGTTCTTTCAAGTAGCCTTTGGAAGGAGCTAGGGACACAGCCTTAGGCTGTAAGGCATTGCAGACCATCTCTCACACTGGACTTTGCCTTGCTGCAGGCTGGAGAAGTCAAGCCAAGTCCGCACAGTGTCCAGCAGCAATTTATTCTTTAAAGGGAGCCGGTTCCGATACAGGTAAATAGTGACAGTAAGTAACCGTTATGGACCTATTTTCAGACCCTTCTCTGGAGAAGGGTGGCCCAGTGGTCCTTATCCTGAGAACAAAGACGCTGGGAACCTCCAGAGGAGTGTGAGGTTTCCATCCGATTCTCCTGTCTCCTAACCCTTTGACTATTTCTTTCCTTCCCTGCAGCTGTTTGCCTGTAGGGGTTAAAATGTGTGTCTTCTCCTGCCCTTACAAAAGCAGCAAAATAAGAACTGTAAGAGTGATTCCTTTCATTTCTATCTAAAGATTTCATTTTTTTGCAATATTTCTGGAACACGCTGGACAATGAGGAATCATTCCTAAATGAGGATGGAAGATCCCAAAGACCGCAGAGACAGAGAGCTGTTAGGACGCCTTAGAGCTCTTTACCCCAGCAAGCAAGCCCTACTCAGTGGCCTAAACATTGAGAAGGGGTAGGCCAAAGAGGCCACTTCCCAATTCAGCTCAAGTATCTGAGATCTTACAGAGGAGCTCAGTCCTGGAACACTGTCTCATTTCTTGCTGCTTGTTTTATTTATACTACTTATAGTGGCCGAGTTGCAAAGGAAGTGATGGAGTCCAGTGCCAAGATCAAACGGGAGCCACCAGAAATACACAGGTAGGCACCAGGGGCTTATCCCCAAACCAGGTCCAGCTCAGATCTCGGACTCTTAAAAGAGCCAGCAGTTTGAGTACTGTGAAGATTCTGGCCATGATGGCTTCCAAACAGGGCAGCAGGGTGAAGAGACCCATCTCAGTCAAAGGCATGGGAACAGGATGACCCTGGAGAATGAGGGAAGGTGGGCTAATGCAGATAGTACATCAGACCCAGGAGCCGCCTTCCTGGGTAATTCTCTACCATCATCCCAAGTCCTGAAATTGGTCATAGACCTTGGAGGACATGCCCAAGCAGCAAGATTTCATTGGCTCTGGAAACAGGGCATTACAGGAAGCCAGTCACACTAGGTCTGAAATAGTTTCAGGATCCATGCTTTATGTGTAACTGTAAATCATAAATTTCCAGGAGGCCATCGCCTAAAACCTGGTAAGACTGAGGGAGAATATGATTGGCCAAAAGGTCTGGGGTTTGCCAACCAGACTGACCTCTGGGAATGGGAGCATTACTACCTGCCTTCACACGGACCCCCCTGCCCTCTGTGGGAAGTCAGGGGAGGCCGCATATCAGTCTTAGGCACATTTTTAGGAGCACCACATATCCTGGGGCTCTACTCTCTGACAATCCTGCCCAGGGACCAGTGGCACCACTGCCACACTAAAGAAAGGTTCAGGTAGGTCTGGGATATAAGGAGGTTGACAAGTTTGAAGTAGTGTCTCTGACTGGGATTCAGGGACTAAAAGCAGAAAGCAGGTATTAAAGATTTTTAAAAACAAAACAAACCTTAACACAGCCAGGCAATTCTCAGGCAATTCTAGTAACCAGTCCTCAACTCTGAGTCCTGACCACATTTGTCAGTGCACTAAGTCAACAGAATTCTTTTTTTCTTTAACCTCAGAGCAGGGATGGTCCCCAGCCGCAGCTGTCCCTCCATAACCCATGGCCCAAGGCTGAGCAGCGTCCCTAGGACCCGGAGAAGAGCTGTTCACATCTCCATCATGGAAGGTGAGCATGAGCTCTGCAGATGACCTGGGGTTCCTCCAAGTTGTCACCTGGACCGGTTCCTCACAGGGACCTTGAAAAGAAGTGAATTTGCACTAGAGACAGCAGAGACAGCAGCAAGTTTCTCCAATGGTAGGGAGAATGTTTCATCCAGTCAATGGGAACACCAGCTGGGTGTCAGGTGAAGGGTAATCCCATCCAGCCCTGATGAGCTGTGGTCCAGGAGGGGTTTGTAGATCTGAGAGTATTAGACTAAACCTTTGGGAGAGAACCACGATCAAAGGCCTTATTTATGTGAGTACCTTAGTTGCTCCATTTGTAAAACTCCATGGGTTTCAAGGAAGCTGATGTACATGCAAGTACTTTAAAGAGATGAAAGCGTTTACTGGGTAGGCAGCAAGCACAATGCAAAGAGCCCTGGTCAGGAAGTCAAGGATGAAGTCAAAATAGGAGCTCTGCCACACATTTTCTGGGCAGGTTGCTTAACCTCTCTGAGCCTGTTGCCCCCACTGTAGAAAGGGGTGGGGGGTGGGGGAAGGTGCCTTGGAAACTCCCAAGTATAATGGCTATGCAAGGTATGGAATTATTGAGGGCTGGCCATCATCAGACACAGCCCCCTGGTTTTCCCTCCTATCTTAGGCTGAGCGGGAGAAGTGAGCCCAGCTCTCTTATTTTGGGGTGTGCATCTCAGGAAAGTGGACTGTCTTCTCCTCTTTTGAGGAAACATAACTTTCTCCCCTCTCTGTGGCCCTTGTTCCCGTCTGCCCTGAGGCTGAAGCCACCAGGTTCATCCCAAGGCTCTTGCAGAGAGTCGGGACAGCTGTCCTCCCAGAGAAAAGGCCACCCCCTGGGGGAAGCTGGCCCTAATGCAGGTATCGCATAGGAGAGCAGCCTCAGGCATTACTGCTCCCCAGCATATGGAAGAATGTCCAGTAAAACCAGCATTCCCAGAAGAGGGAAGACTGAGGCCATCCATGTGGGGATATAACTCATTTGGAGTAGCTGCCAAGCAGGGTTAGCAAAACAACTCAGAGGTGGGGAGAACCATCCTCAAGCTCCCCCAAGACAAGCTGTGAGGCTGCCTCAGTTCCCAACCAGCTCTGGCTGTGCCTTCAGCCTCCTCCCAGAACCTGTCTTCTCCCACTGTAGCAGCAGTAGGCTCCTCAACATCCAAAACTGTCACCATGCTTACAAAATGCCAGGGGAGGGTGCAGAAAGCTATTAGAGCAGAGACCCCCCCCACCCCAGGGCCAGGGCACGGCCTCAAAAGCTTAGGCTCAGAACTTCACACCTGGCAGATTATAACACAGCAGGCCTCCACGTGCTACTCCCCAAGCCAACGTGCTCCTTACACCCCATGCCCAGTGGTGCCTATAGACAAGCACAGTCTTCATCCCCGGTCATGGCCCTCGAGGCCCATTAGACTCAGAAGAGCGTGGGTAGAAGCTGAGAACTGCCCTGGCAGGAATGAAACTCACAGGCAGAATGTAATTCAGGGTGAGGAGAGGCAGATGGACATCTGGTTTGGATGTGAAAAAAAATACAAGATTTTAGCAGTTGAGCGGCTCTATCAGTGCAGGGATCATCAAGCCTGGGGAAATAAAGAATGGATTATTTCAGGAGGTGAGAGTTCAGCTGCGTCATCTCTCAAGAGGGGTTTTGCCTTTAAAGCACCTAACACGGCTGACCCTCACTGTTCACCCCAACCAGGCAGGGAAGGGTGAGAGGGAGTCAATGGGGACCTCAGAGGAAGGACACAAACCATCAAAACGCCCAGGAAGTTATGGACAGTTGAAATTGGTTCACGCTCCATCAGGGATTGTCTTTCCTATAGTCCATGTGGCACATAATTAATATCACAGAAACCATTTGCCTTTTCCAGGGGAAAGCTTTGTTTGCTATCTCCAAAAACAGTGGGGAAAATTGCAAAAAACATTAACGTAACGTTACAGTTTGAATGAAACCATGTAATCTCAATGAACTGAGACCCTTAAAAAGAAGACTGCATTGGTTGGCCCTGCCCTCTGCTCTAGGGGATGCCAAGATAACACAAGTTATTAGTACAGGCCTGACCCAGAGAGGACATTCAGGTATGTCAGTTCTTTCACCCATTGTGCCCCATGGGGCAGCCAGACAAATAGCATAGATCCCAGTGGAGGAGGGGATGCAGCCCATTTCCAGCCCCAGAGCCACCGCCTTACACTTCAGAGCCACCCAACCCAAAGCCATTTTCTTTGTAGCTTCACATGCTGGATTTTCTGGGACAGTCCCGATTTCCCCTACTCTCTGGGATTATTCCCTGCCCTCTCTGTTCCTCACCCTCTGAGAGGTCTGGGGCCCTTATACGAGCCTCAGGGAAACAGCTACTGGCTGGGAAACCATTACCTTTTATAGCTCTAAGTCCTTCTGACTGAATCCAGTCCCCTGATAACGCTGGCCTCTCAGAGCTGCTCTTTCCCTGCAGCTCAGTCTGCTCTGAGACTCTCAGAGCCAACCTTTTCTCTCCAGCATGGGAGGCACTGCGAAAGGGCTGCTATGGCGTGAGGTCAGTTGGTTTCCCATCCTTTCCCTCTGTACCTTCCCCGCCTGGCTGGTTCCCATGAAGAGATCAGCTGATTTCCACTGACGAAGTACCTGCCTTCCTGGGCCACCATGGGGAAGAGTCTGATTAAGATTCACACCAGAGTCCGAGTTCAGCTCCGGTTGACTAATCACTGCCTTCGGCCCCTGAGTGTGCGCATCCTGAGGATGGGGCCCCGGCTCCAGGGTAGGCTCCTGACCACTGTGCCCCCTGGCCCACTGGGAGCCACCTCTGGGCAAGGTGATCAGCTGGAGCACCTCCAAGGTAAAAAGACACCCTCTGTTTTGCTGTGCCACTCACCCAGATCCCACCCACGGCACCCACCCCATCCATCCCAGAATAACAGGTTTGAGGCGAGTGGTGGTTTCTAGTGAAACCTGAAATTCTGTACAGGACTAACCTAGCATAGGAATAACCTTAACTTTATAGGTGAGGTCTGTTGGGGGAACAGAAGATTAACATTTACTGAGTAATTTTGTTTGTCAGGCTGTCTACTTAGAAATACATATGTAGCCATTATCTTGTTTACTGAGAGCACCAACAACTCATTATAATGTGGCTTCTGGTGTCCCTCTGATTAGCTCTTTCTGATGTCACAGCCTTTGCCCCTCACCTTCCCCAGCAGGCTTAGGGCTGAATTGTAGGCCAGGCTATGATTGCACTAAGTGGCTTCCGGCAGCTATGCTGGTCATACATTGGAAGATCTGGCAGTCAGAGCTGTCCTTGTGAGGGGACAGCCCTTGAAAGGGTGTGAGGTGCCCTGTGCAACAGGGCTGAGGTTCCAGAGAACAGGGAGCCAGAAGAGTACTTGGGAAAGGAGCTGAGCCAGCAACATGTAAGATCAGAGCCTGGAAAGGTTTGTTTTATCAGAAACCCATTTCACACTCCCAGGTACATGTTTCTCATGCTACACACGTGCAAATGGGGGAAGAAGGGAGGAACACTGGGGAAAACAGAAAACAGAGGAACATCAAAGGCTCTGGAACAAGGGACAGGCTCTTAATTTCACCTTATTTCACAACAGTTTCTTGGGCAATTGGGACCTAAGTCTAAGGCAGGTGCAGGCTGTTGACTTAATTCATCCTGGCCTGTTGTTCCACTCCCCGGAATCCAACTGCATGATCATTAGCACCATGGAATAGAAAGAGGCTTGGATTCTACCCTTGTCTTTGCCAGTAACAACCAACCACGTGACTGTAACCTCTTGCCCTCACCACTTCATGAAGTTGTTTAAAGATAAAATGGAAGTGCTTTAAAAAGTTTTAAACATTATACAAATTTAAGTATCTTATAGCATAGGGACAAAGGAAATACAGCCAGGACTGTGCAGCTTCTGAAAGCAGGAGCCGAGAGCTGCTGCTAATATACTAATGGTGAGGTGGTGGGGAGCAGAGGCGGATAGCAGGGGGCTGCCATCTCCCCTGCCCATGCCAACCACTCGTTCGTAACCCAGGGTTCGTTCCTATGGAGAATCTTTTACTGTGTGTATGCCGAGACGGGCTACAGCAGGCTGGGCAGGCAGGCGGCCTGGCTGCAACTGGCTACCTACCAAGGAAGACGAGATACGCTATTTCTGAAATGTTACTGGCACCTTTTAAAAGAGACCTTGGGGCTTCTGAAGCCAGCCCAGAACCAGAAAACTCCGTAATTGGCCCTGGTTAGGTCTTACCTTTACTAGCTGAGTGTCCAGCTGTCTGGGGCAGTCAGGGTCGATTTCAGAGCAACAGAAGGGGACGAGCTTCTCGTGATGTGGACCACAAAAGCAGGGAGAGCCACTCTGGAACCACCAATATGGCCAGGAGTAGAAAATACAGACACTGAACTTGAAAACAAGAAGCCATTTCCTTGGGAGCACTATGACATGGGCCACACTTGGTGACTCTGAGCTCTGACATCCTCTGGCCTGGGTGGCTGCTGTTTGGTTGAGGGGGGGTAACCAGCTCCTGTTCTTCCCTACTAGAGCTTTGAGCCCTGGAAAGAAAGAAATGTTCCATCTAAGAAAGTAAAGAGATAATGAGTAGTTTTAGGGGCAGAAGACCCTTCCTCCTAACTAATGTAAGCGAATTTCCCACTGATGCAACAAGATCGTCTCAGAGACCACTCTGTACTCTGGAGTAGCTAAAGCAAGGGGAGCCGTCAGCCTGTTCTGGACCCGGCTCAGTCTAAGGTGAAAAGAGAGGGGAGCACTTAGGAAGAGCAGATCAGGTTTTTACCTCCCACAGTCAGGACAGCTAGAACTGGGCGGCTGAGGAGCCTGATAGCAGCTGCAGAAATCCAAAAGATGAGCTCATGAGCTCAAGGAGCTGTGTGCCGGCTTGTTAGGAGGACACTCGGCTCCAGAATCTGTATTTGATGAGGCCCAGCTGGGCAAAACACAGTCTCCTCCACATTCCTGCCTCTCAAGGCCCTCGGCTCCCTGAACCATGACCCCAGCTCTGGTTGGGTCAGGGATAGTCTGCGATTCTCTTTCAAATTGGGCTAAAGCCAGGCCCAAGACACCAAAGGCAAGAAAGGCAGAATCTTTAACCAATATGGCCAAAACTATAAGCAAAAAGAAAGAAACTTGCAACCAATGCCACTCTGGTTCCTGCTGCTTCTCTTGTCCTATTCTTGATACATCAAAACAGAGTGCAGTGGCCATTGCTGCTGGTCACGTGGGGTGTGCAAAGGGGCTTCTCCTAAGATTTTAGTGACCAGATAAAGCAGGATAGGTGCTGCCTCCGCCTGACAGCGAAGTGGGTGCCAGCACACAGAAGGCCTGCTCATTTTCCTTTTGCCTTTCCAGGCCTCGAGTCCCTACGGGACAGTGCCCACTCCACCCCGGTACGTACCTCCTCCCACGGGGACACTTTCCTGCCTCACGTGAGAAGCAGCCGGGCAGACAGCAATGAGCGAGTCGCCGTGATCGCGGATGAGGCCTACAGCCCTGCAGACAGTGTGCTGCCCACCCCTGTGGCCGAGCACAGCCTGGAGCTGATGCTGCTTTCCCGGCAGATCAATGGGGCCACCTGCAGCATTGAGGAGGAGAAGGAGTGTGAGACCAGCACCCCAACTGCTGCAGAGATGGAGGCCCTTGGGGGAGAGCTGAGGGCCCTGTGTCAGGGGCACGGCAGGCCAGAGGAGGAACAGGTGAATAAGTTTGTTTTAAGTGTCCTCCGTTTGCTCCTTGTGACCATGGGACTCCTCTTTGTTTTGCTCCTCCTCCTGATCATCCTTACCGAGTCCGACCTTGACATTGCCTTTTTCCGCGATATCCGCCAGACCCCCGAGTTTGAACAATTCCACTATCAATACTTTTGTCCCCTCAGGCGATGGTTTGCCTGCAAAATCCGCTCAGTGGTGAGCCTGCTCACTGACACCTGAGAAGGCATGAATCCTCCCAATAACTAGCCAGGTGGACCAAGGAGCCCGGCTACCCATTCCCAGCAATGGGACCCATCGCGGAACCATCGGCACATGTACCAAGTCCTCCTCTCATGACTCAAAGTCCACAGCCTAGGAGGGTCGTTTCCCAGAAGAAGAAAGGGATAGGCTCATGCCTTGTCTAAACTAACTGGGAAAACTCATTTCCTTCAGAGGTTCTTTTAAGAAAGGCTCGGCGACTCTGTTTCTCATCCTCCCAATTTGCAGGATAAAATTTTTGGTTTTGAATTTTGATTTTTCATAGATGTGTATTATTTTGAAAATATCAAAAATAATTTATTTTATTATTACTGATTCTCGCAGTAGTGTCACCTAGTAGATGGGACACTAGTTGGAGACTAGAGAGCTGTTGTCTTCTGTATTCTGCAGGAGCTTTCCTACTCAGTTCCAGTAGACTCATCACTGCAGCCTCAGCGGGGCAAGCCAGGGGTCTGGACAATGGGGACTGTCTAGGTTTTCTTCCCAGACAGAGCTTTTAAAAAAAAGTAAACATCCGTGTAGAATGATTAAATGGAAAGTTGCTTCTTATGACGGTCTGAGTTGGATTTTCTTTTCCTTTTATTTCTTTCAAATCTGAGCAGAGTGGGCATCTGAAGGGACCACCACTACAGCAGCAGCAGCAGCAGGGGTGGGGTAAGTCTGTCCCCTTAGACTAGATCCTAGTGGGCATCACCATGAGTTTTGTATAATGAACTTAGACTTCTGTGGGGGTTTTTTTCTGAAGACCCTCAAGACTTTTATAGTGCTCCAGAAGCATTAGGTGAATTCGGTGGTGCCAGGGATAGAACTGTCAGAAATGCAGGACTAAGTGTAGTTAACAGAAACCAGAGCTAAGGTACCTGAGAGACCGTTGAGGTCACAGAGCAGTACTTATTTTGTACAACACCATCCCCCCCAAAAAAGACTTTCAATTTATATTTTAACAACAAAATGTATTTTCTTATCAATTCATATTTTGTTTTTACTTTATGGATTAAGAAAAATAGAGCCTGACGAACTTAAACGACACAAGGAAGAAACTGATCCTGAGAATAAAAAGCTTCAGAAAATAGAATTCCAAGATCAACAAACAGCCTGGGAAGGGACCAGGAAAAGAATCTCTTTAAATAGGAGTTCTAAGAGATGCCTACAAAAGAAGGTGAATGTGGCAGAGACCAAGACTTAGATGTAGAAATACTGCCCCCTAGCGTCATCCTCTGCACTGGGAAAATGAAAGTTGTAGGAAAGCACTTACCATCCTTGCCGAGGCTCCATGCAGAAGAGCAGCATGTGGAGGGTGAGTGTGGGGTCCGAGGCCCGAGCTCTGCAACTCTTACAACCACTCACACACAAGATCTTGTTTTCATCTCAGGGAGAGATTTCTAAGTCATCTGGGCCTGAGGACTTACGTAAGGACAGTCAGTGGACATATTCCTGGGACCCACATAACAGTGGAGCAGCTGCTGACACCCTATGATGCTGGGGAGCCTCAAATGCAGAACAGAATGAGTCACATGTAGATCTGCTTTCCCCAAGTTTGTCCTCTGAGACAGCAGAACCATGTCCATATATAGAATCTAATAGCCATGGATAAACGGAGTTTTTCCTTTTTTAAGGTTGGGGGTGGTGCTGTGTTTCAAAATTTTAATTGCCCTTTTATCTAGACCAGGGGTCGGCAAACTTCTTCTGTAAAGTGCCAGATAGTAAATATTTTTTTATTTTGGTTTTGTGGGCCATACTCTGGCAACTACTCAACTCCACCATCTTATCACAAAACAGCCATAGGTAATACATAAACAAAGGAGCAAAGCTGTGTTCCAATAACATTTTTATTTATAAAAACAGGCAGTGAGCTGAATTTAGCCCACAGGCCATAATCTGCCAACCCCGAGCTAGACAATAAAACTGCTCCTTACCAGTGTGTAAGCAGAAAGAGGGTCAGCTCTGCTCCAATTCCTGACGTGTGTTAAAGATCCGGGATCATTTCCCAGTAGAGGCACTGGGGTTGCTTGTTTAAAGGGTGCTCGAACAACCAACCAGCAAAGAGATGTCTGATGCCAAGATGAGCAAGATCAACCACTGGAATGCTAAAACGCAGCCAGAATCTAAGCATGGAAGAGGGCCTGTCTGATCATTTCCATACCAGCAGAAATTTGGGCAGAATTACAAACATCTATTTTCAAAGTGACAAGACAAAATATGAGGGAGAGCCTAGTAAAGATTAGGGATCGCTTAGAACCAACTAGCCACTGCCACTTGTCATCTACAGGAAAGGCTTTATTAGCACAGGATTGGAGTAAAAAGTAGACTCGGAGAAGAAAAGGCTGTCAGGAAATACGGGGCTGGTTTTAACCTGGATATCTACTGTCTTATGCAACATAGCAGATTACCTTTTAGTGTAGTGTTCCTACCTCAGTCTGTAGAATATGGTGTTTCTATGCAGTGAGTGATAGCCTCGACTCTGACCTTTCATATTCACATTAAAGAAAGATGCAGTATTCCATATCCTGGTACGTACTTGTGTCTAGAGTTCTAACAGTACAATAGTCCATTCCACTTCCTACAGCTGGATTTTGCTCTCTGAACAGAAACTTTTGGGTTATTTTTTTCCAGGGCTTATCCCACAAAATACAGATAGAAAAGTTTCCTTCAATTTGCTTTTCAAATAGTGCTTGAATAACAAACTTCCTTTGTTGGTGACTAGTCTTTTTTGGTATCTCCCCATCATTAGAAATTGTTCAAGTTTTTAACCTGATTTTACTGTGTTCCACTATGTCTCCTATTTTCTCTCAAAATTAGTTTTGATCTCATTGTAGAAAAAGCAGTGGTTTCCACAGCTTCATCTATCAGAGGAAATAAAACTCTTACTAAAGAATAGTGTACTGCATCTTTAAGCAGTAGAAGGTAAACTACCTGCAAATGTGAATTTCTTAGTTTCATTAAAAATATATATAGTTGTTAACCTCTTGTGTGCCAAAAATTATAAGTTACATTTTCCTTCAAAGCAATGTACTTTTTTCTACATATGCAGTATGTAGTTAGCATAAAATCATTGGTGCCATGAAAATTATTTTTAAACGTAAATAAATATTTAAATATCATAGAAGAGTGGACTCTTTTTTTTTTTTTAACTTACAGCCTATCTCACTTTCTCCTCCTTAAAATTAACAACACATAGATAAAAGGATACCAGTGGGATTTACACAGCTGACTGCTGTCTGCAACTGGAATTATTTAAAATAATCATTTTGTTTATAGCCATCTATTATCCTTGTTCTTCCCCCCAAAATAAATACTATTAAGAACTTAGAAGCTGTAAGTGTGGAATAATTTTGGAGATGAATTGGACCACATTTTTCTGATGAGGAAAACCAAGAAATGATTTTCCCAAGGTTACACACAGTCTCAGAGCCCAAAGGAGAATCTAGATGGTCCAGCTTCTGCACCAGTGTTTGTAAGCCTGGAGTAAGAGAGAGAACAGCAAACACTTCCTATGAAGGGAACAGAATGATATCACCACTACAATTACAAACCTCATATTTACAACTTAACAACATACATTCCTTTAACACTATCTCATCTGATTCTGTAACCATCACTCTAGCTATGGACTGGTAATGGTCTTCTAAATTCCATGAGGATAAAAAGTGAGACTAGGGTCCACTGTACTAGCTTATTATCTAATCTTCCGATTTTCAGTTCTACCTGCCTTCCAACCCTCCATTCTGCCACTAGATCATTTTCCTAAAGCACTGATCAGGTTATGTCACTTACTTCCAAATTTTAAGAGGTTCCTATTACCTTTAAAATGATATCCAGGGACCTCCCTGGTGGCGCAGTGGTTAAGAATCCACCTGCCAATGCAGGGGACACAGGTTCAAGCCCTGGTCCGGGAAGATCCCACATGCCGCGGAGCAGCTAAGCCCGTGCACCACAACTACTGAGCCTGAGCTCTAGAGCCCGTGTGCCTAGAGCCAGTGCTCCACAACAAGAGAACCCACTGCAATGAGAAGCCCGCGCACCACAACAAAGAGTAGCCCCTGCTCACTGCAACTAGAGAAAGCCCATATGCAGCAACGAAGACCCAGTGCAGCCAAAAATAAATTAATTAATAAAAAAATAAAATGATATCCAGTGCCCTGTCCCCAGGGAAGTTGTTTTTTTTTTTTTAATGACAGGAGTCTCTTAAAGTCGCTTAAAGTGATCTGAAGAGTAAAAAAGCGTGAGAACCACTGGATGCAAGTGGTTTCCCATGATCCTACAGACTTACAGCTACAGCCCTTTTTTTAAAAAAAATAAATTTACTTATTTATTTATTTATTTTTGGCTGCATTGGGGTCTTCGTTGCTGCGCACGGGCTTTCTCTAGTTGCGGCGAGCGGAGGCTACTCTTCGTTGCGGTGCGCAGGCTTCTCATTGCAGTGGCTTCTCTTGTTGTGGAGCACGGGCTCTAGGTGCGTGGGCTTCAGTAGTCAGGGCACGTGGGCTCAGTAGTTGTGGCTCATGGGCTCTAGAACGCAGGCTCAGTAGTGGTGGTGCCCTGGCTTTAGTTGCTTCGCGGCATGTGGGAGCTTCCCTGACCAGGGCTTGAACCGGGGTCTCCAGCATTGGCAGGCGGATTCTTAACCACTGTGCCACCAGGGAAGTCCCTACAGCCCTTCTTTGGATAACTAATGACGACTCACCTATGCACACGTCCTTTCAAGGCCCCTGCTTAGGGTGCCTCAACCACAACCAAGCCCCTCTGCACCTGAACACACTTCTGGTTTTAGCTCATGAACAGGCTTCCTCTACACACCCCTACAACATGCTGGTGGAGTGGAGTAAAACACACAAAAGATACTTTTAAAACATTTCCTCTTGCACAGCTTCCATTTTAGGAAAACATACCTTAAGATGTTTTACTCCTCGCTCTGTGTAACTGTGCTAAATATTATCTTCCTCACAAAATTCCACCTTTTCATTTGAAAAGTCAAACATTTACAGCCACATGAACCAGAATTATGGGTCTATGCTGTCTTAAAACTAAAACTCATTACTGGCCATCAACTCTGTACTAACAAGGAAAAACAAAAGTACTAAATCAGAAAGGACAGCCTAACAAACGAGACGCCTAAGTTTTTGGAATCTGAAGACAGAGTGCATATACTTCTTCCTCTCAAGTTTGATACAGAAGGCACATGTTTCTGCCCTCCTCCTCTTCTCATGTACTGTACACTGGCTGAAAGTATTTAAACCTTTGTATCCACAGCCCTAAAGCTCTCTGCTTTCCTGGAGAACTATCTTTACAAAGTCTTCTCTGTGGAAAGGTTAACTCAAAGGACAGAATACTAAAATGGGTCTTAAGCAATTCAGATTCTATCAGTTCCTAATCATTTGTGGTCTCTCTTAGTCTGACCAAGTCTCCATCCACCCCAAATGAGATCATCTCCTTCCTCCTTAACGTCACATTAAAAAAGGTCAGGCATCTCAAAGAAAATAACTACAGGAGAATTCAGAGCTTACATGCTTATGAGATGTTATAAAGGCCAGCTAACAAAAAAGGTTTATCCGGAAGGGAGAGAGCAATCATAATACACACATAATTACAGAAGCCACACAGCTTTAAGCGAGTCTCTGGGAGAAGTGCCTTTCACAACAGAATACAGTGTAAGGATGTCCTAAGGGAGGCAACTGTCCTTTACGTGCTTTCTAGATTTAAACAATTGCTCCTTTATAGAGCTTATCACCAAGAAACAAGTCCCCCACTCACCGTCCTTCTCTCCTTCCTGCACCGCCTCAAGAAGACAGAACTCTGTTAAGTAGAATGGGATATAAATAGCACAGCTGATGAAGCTACAATGGCAAAAGAAACCAGAAAAGTGAGAAACATCAAGAATTTGCTAACATTTGGTGCAGAAGCCAGGCAATTAGCACCAAGTATACCACCAAGTATTCAAAGCTTAAGTGATAGTACTAATTTGATTGAGAGTAGTTTTCAACATCTTAAAAGAACAACTCCCACAGAACTAGCTACTCTAGAACCTGTAAAATTAAGTGGCATGGAAAAGGGAAAGGGAGCCTAAAGGTTTCATTTACTATTTGCAGGACAGTTTAAATATACCTCAACCTCACATGACCTTACTTTTTGCATTTCATAAATTAATATTTCCACCTTGCTTATCAATTCCTGTATTCATATCACCAAGAAAATAGAGAAATCCTATTCCTTCTAAACTCCCACAATGTATTAATAAACTAAGCCTCAAAACTTATTTAGACTTTAATTACAGAGAAGGAAATTATTTAAGAAAAAAATGTTCTTCAAGGAAATGAAACATGTCACTTTATTTCTGTGATATACAATTATGAAAAGTTAATATTTCCTCTTAGAAATCAAACATATTGCTGAAGCTATTTACAACAGGCTTTCAGTAGTAGTTTGGCAATGAAGAACAATGGAAAAAGTTGGATAGGTAAGGTCACACAGTAATATTAGTCACTGATTTAGTAATATCCAACAACAGACACATTCAAATTGCCATAGCTTCTGAAAAAAAAATTTTATGAAGGAATTCCAAAAATGGTATTTCATAACACTTCCCCAGGTTATTGAATCTCCTCTGGAGAGTTTAAAGACAGGGACAGATAAGGCTGTCTATGACTTTCTAAGTCAGGCGCTTTTACTTCTTTAACCATGACCCACAGTACCACAGTAATAAAGAAATACATTTTACATCAGAATATACGTATGCATGTATACCTACAAATATGTATGCATATGGAACTAAGTTTCACAAAAGAATACTTACTCTAAGTTTGCTATTCTTTACTATTTCTCTCCTTTTCATTTTTGTAGACACTGTTCATGGCCACTTAACTGATTTCATGTGAACAGCTACAAACCACAGTCTGGGAAACACTGGTCTGAAGTTAATCTCATACTGGATTACAACAATCAGGTAGATCCAAACCCTGTGCCTACAAGCCCTGGGTTTCCTTAGCTGTGTCTCAGGAGCCATGTAGAGGAGCGGGAGGGAAAGGGTCAACACACACAGACACAGGCCCTGCCCAAGTGAACCAAAGCTTCTCAGCAATTTCTTGGGATTTCATGTAAGATTTAATTTAGAGGCAAGGGGGAAAAAAGGTGCTCAGTTTAAAAACTCAAAAGTTTCAAAGTCACTGAGTTAGATGACCTTTCAGGACCCCTTCCAGTGTATGAGTCTAGAAATAAATATTTACTGCAAACTATAAAAAAACCCCACAAATCTATATATCACTATAGAAGCAAAACCACAAAAACAACCAAAATACTGATCACTCAAAGCTTTATAATTTATGTTAGAATTTCTCAACATTCTGCCTGATTAAAAGTGCTGAAGCCATCACAGTCTCCCCTTTAATTCCCTTGCCATCCTATAGAAACAACCTCCAAGGCTTCTCTTACTAAAAGTACCTTCTGCTCACAGTTCTTATTAACAAAGCAATTTTATATTTGCTAAAAATAGAACATATTACCAAGTAAACAGACTAAGCCACGTGAATTACTGGGCTCCTTAGACACTGATTAATTTGAACAAATCAGTGTTGTCAAACCAAAAACTCCGCAACTTTCTTAATTCATAAAAACATGTATCCTCCCACTGGAGTTACCACCAGCCAAAATATACCGAGTTGGGTGCATAGCGTTGATGGAACACACAGAGGCAAGGCATTCTCCACCAAGAAAAGAGTGCACCCACTTTCCTCTCTCATGGAAGATTTCCACTCGCCGTGGCTGGGCCATGCTGCCGACTATGATACAGTCTTCTTGTTTAGGGTCCCACACAGCTTGGAACCTGGTCAGCCATCTCCCAGTAATGGTGTTGTGCCTAGTGAAAAAAAACGATTTTTTAAAGGACAGTAGTGTTAAATAACTCCAGGTAGCATGGGCAGAGGGTTAAGATGGCATTGCTCCTAAATGCTGATATTGTCTGCCAAGTTTCTTTTCATTAAGTTACTGCGTCACCAACAACCTAATCTCATCCTTCATGCAAGACTGAAACTCAGGACAGAGATGATGTATTCTGCATTTTTGAATCTCCAGTGCTGGGTATAGTGATTTGTGCTCAGTGGATGATCACTAAATGTCTATTGAAATGGCACATTTTTTGTTCACTATTTACTAGCTCAATGGACTCCCCTCCTTTTTTTTAAGCACATGCAAACAGAAGAAGACCTAGAACAAAGAAATATATAATCTAGGTTTTTGCTGTTTTAACAGGATCTGCTATTTCCCATATTTGTATTCCCCTAATAACCAAACCCTGAAATCATTTTATATTCCATACAACCTTAAAGTTAAAAATACATCTGGAGCTCAAAGAAGAAATCACATGGGAAATTAGAAGATATCTGCAGACAAATAAAAATGAAAACACAACCTACCAAAATCTACGGGATGCTGTGAAAGCAATAGTAAGAGGGAAATTTACAGCAGTAAACATTAGAAAAGAAGAAAGATCTAAAAATCAACAATCTAACTACACCTCAAGGAACTAGAAAAAGAAGAACAAACAAAACCAAAAGACAGCAGAAGGAAGGAAATAATAAAGATTAGAGCAGAGATAAATGAATTACAGAATAGAAAAACAACAGAAAAAAATAAACTAGGAGTTAGTTTTTTGAAAAGATCAACAAAATTGACAAGCCCTTAGCTAGATTAAGAAAAAAAAGAGAGGAAATGCAAATCACTAAAATAAGAAATGAAAATGGGATATTATAACTGATGTCACAGAAATTAAAAGGATTATAATACTATAGACAATTATACACCAATGAACTGGACAATCCAGAAAAAATGAATGAATTCCCAGACAAAGGACTTCCCTGGTGGTCTGGTGGTAAAGAATCTGCCTTCCAACGCAGGGGACACAGGTTCGATCCCTGGTGGGGGAACTTAGATCCCACATGCTGAGGGGCAACTAAGCCCACGCACAACTACAGAGCCCACACACTCTGGAGTCTGCACGCCACAACTAGAGAAAAGAAAACCCACATGCCGCAACTAGAGAGAAGCCTGCATGCCACAACTAGAGAGAAGTCCGCACACCTCAACGAAAGATCCCACATGCCTCAATGAAGATCCCACGTGCTGCAACTAAGACCCAACACAGCCAAAAAATAATTATTTTTTTAAATTCCCAGACACATACAATTTACCAAGACTGAATCATGAAGAAATAGAAAATCTAAGTAGAACTATAACTAGTAAGGGGATTAAAATAATAACCAAAAACCTCCCAACAAAAAAATCCCAGGACATGGGCTTCCCTGGTGGCGCAGGGGTTGAGAGTCCACCTGCCGATGCAGGAGACACAGGTTCTTAACCCAGTCCAGGAAGATCCCGCATGCCATGGAGCGGCTAGGCCCATGAGTCATGGCCGCTGGGCCTGCACGTCTGGAGCCTGTGCTCCACAACAGGAGAGTCCACAACAGTGAAAGGCCCGCATACCGCAAAAAAAAATAAAAAAATTTTAAAAAATCCAAGGACCAGATGGCTTCACTGGAGATTTCTACCTAACATTTAAAGAAGAATTAACACTAGTGCTCCTCAAACTCTTCCAAAAAACTGAAGAGGAGGGAACACTTCCCAATTCATTCTGTGAGGCCAACACTACCCTGATACCAAAGCCAGACAAGGAACCTACAAGAAAAAAAAAAAAAAAAGCCTACAGACTAATATTCCTAATGAATATTGATGCAAAAATTCACAACAAAATACCAGCAAACCAAATTCAACAGCACATTAAGAGGATTATACACCATGACCAAGTTGAATCTATACCTGGGATGCAAGGATGGTTCAACATATAAAACTCAGTTAATGTAATATACCACATTAACAGAATGAAGGACAAAAATCATAAGATCCTCTCAACCAGTACAGAAAAATCATTTGACAAAATTCAATACCCTTTCATGACAAAATTCAATACCCTTTCAACAAACTAGGAATAGACAAAAACTATCTCAACATAATAAAGGCCATATATGAAAGGCCCACAGCTAACATAATACTCAATGATGAAAAACTGAAAGCTTTTCCTGTAAGATGTGGTAAAAGGCAAGGATGCCTACTCTTGCCATGTCTATTCAACATAGTATTGTAAATTTAGTAGGACTAGAAAACTGGGTAGGACTAAAGACTACACAAACACACAAAAAAACTATTTAAACAATTTCAGCAAATTTACAGGATACAAAAATCAACACACAAAAATCAGTTGCATTTCTACACATTAAGAATAACCAATCCAGAAAGGAAATTAAGAAAACAATCCCATTTACAGTAGCATAAAAAAGAATAAAATATTTAGGAATAAATTTAACCAAAGATGTGAAAGCTTTGTATACTGAAAACTACAAAACATTACTAAAACAAACCAAAGAAGACACAAATAAATGGAAAGACATTGTGGTTGTGGACTGGAAGACTTAATATTGTTAAAATGTCTATACTACCCAAAGTGATCTATAGAATTCAATCAATGCAATCCCTATGAAAATCCCAATGGCATGTTTTACAGAGATAGAAAAAAAATCCTAAAATTGATATGGAAACTCAAGGAACTACAAACAGTCAAAATAATCTTTAAAAAGAAGAACAGGACTTCCCTGGTGGCGCAGTGGTTAAGAATCCACCTGCCAACGCAGGGGACACGCATTCAAGCCCTGGTCCAGGAAGATCCCCAATGCCGCAGAGCAACTAAGCCCACAAGCCACAACTACTGAGCCCGCATGCCGCAACTACTGAAGCCCGTGCACATAGAGCCCATGCTTCGCAACAAAGAGAAGCCACTGCAATGAGAAGCCCGCACACCACAATGAAGAGTAGCCCCTGCTCGCCGCAACTAGAGAAAAGCCCACGCACAGCAACGGAGACCCAATGCAGCCAAAAATAATTTAAAAAAAAGAACCAAGTTGGGACCCTCATGTTTCCGGATTTCAAAACATACTACAAAGCAACAGTAATCATGACAGTGTGGTACTGGTATAAAGACAGACACTACAGACCAGCAGAACAGAATAGATCCCATAAATGTACATGTACATGGTCAAGTGATATTCAACAAGGGTGCCAAGACCACAAAATGGGAAAAGGACAGTTTCTTCAACAAATGGTGCTGGGAGAACTGGATATCCACATTCAAAAGAATAAAGTTGGACAATAATCTTATATTATATACAAAAATTAACTCAAAGTGGATTAAAGACCTAAACATAAGACTTGAAACTATTAGTAAAACAGAGAAGAAAACATAGGGGGAAAGTTTCAGGACACTGGATTTAGCAATGATTTCTTCAATATGACACCAAAAGCACAGGCAACAAAAGCAAAATCAGACAAATCTACATCAAACTTAAAAACCCTGTACATCAAAGGAAACAATCAACAGAGTGAAAAGGCAACCCACAAAATGGTAGAAAATATTCACGAATCACATGTTTGATAAGGGGTTAATATCCAGAATATGTAAGGAATTCCTATAACTCAACAACAAAAATTATGCAATTCAAAAACGGGCAAAAGACTTGAATAGACAGTTCTCCAACGAAGATACACAAATGGCCAACAAGCAAATGAAAAGATGTTTAACATCACTAATCATTAGAGAAATGCAATCAAAACCACAATGAGATATTACCTCCTTAGGATAATCACTAACAAAAGAACAGACAATAAGTGTTGATGAATATAAAGAGAAATTAGAACCCTGGTGCACTACTGGAATATAAAGTGGTTTGGCTGCTATGGAAAAACAGTACAAACGTTCCTCAAAAAATTAAAAATAGAATTATCAGATGATCCATCAAAATCCCCCTTCTGGGTATATATCCAAAAGAATTCAAAGCAGGATCTTACAGAGATATCTTTACACCCATTTTGTTCACTGCATTATTCACAATAGCCAAGAGGTAGAAACAATCAAAATGTCCATCAACAGATGAATGGATAAAGAAAATGTGGCACATACATACAGTGGAATATTATGCAGCCTTTAAAAGAGGAAGGGACTTCCCTGGTGGCGCAGTGGTTTAGAATCCGCCTGCCAATGCAGGGGACATGGGTTCAATCCCTGGTCCAGGAAGATCCCACATGCCGCAGAGCAACTAAGCCCATGTGCCACAACCACTGAGCCTGGGCTGTAGAGCCCTCAAGCCACAACTACTGAGCCCGTGTAACACAACTACTGAAGCCCGTGCGCCTAGAGCCCATGCTCTGCAACAAGAGAAGCCACTGCAATGAGAAGCCCGCGCACTGCAATGAAGAGTAGCCCCGACTCGCCTCAACTAGAGAAAGCCTGTGCACAGCAACGAAGACCCAATGCAGCCAAAAATAAATTAATTTTTTTAACATCTTTATTGGAGTATAATTGCTTTACAATGGTGTGTTAGTTTCTGCTTTATAACAAAGTGAATCAGTTATACATATACATATGTTCCCATATCTCTTCCCTCTTCCATCTCCCTCCCTCCCACCCTCCCTATCCCAACCCTCTAGGTGGTCACAAAGCACCGAGCTGATCTCCCTGTGCTATGTGGCTGCTTCCCACTAGCTATCAGTTTTACGTTTGGTAGTGTGTATATGTCCATGCCACTCTCTCACTTTGTCATAGCTTACCCTTCCCCCTCCCCATATCCTCAAGTTCATTCTCTAGTAGGTCTGCGTATTTATTCCCATACCTAGAGTCTGTCCTACAGAGTAAAGTAAGTCAGAAAAAGAAAAACAAATACCGTATGCTAACACATATATATGGAATATAAGGGAAAAAAAGAAATGGTCATGAAGAACCTAGGGGCAAATATGGGAAAAAATAAATTAATTTTAAAAAATTAAATTAAACAGGAGGAGATCTTGTCACATGCTAGAATACGGATGAACATCGAGGACATTATGCTAAGTGAAATGAACCAGTCACAAAATGACAAATACTGTATGATTTCACTCATATGAAGTATCTATAATAGTCAAAATCATAGAAATGGAAAGTAGAAAGATGGTTGCCAAGGTCTGGGAAAAGGGGGAAAGAGGAATTAATGTTTAATGGGCAGTTTCAGTTTTGCAAGATAAAAAAATTCTAGAAGTCTGCTGCACAACAACGTGAATATACCTAACACTATTGCACTGTATACATATAAATAGTTATGATGGTTAATTTATGCGTTTATAACCACAACTAAAAATAAAGTAAAAAAATTTTTTTTAATATATTTGGGGCTCTTTACTGCTCTCCAAAGCAAAAAGCAAAGCACTGCCTTTTTATTCTTTATATTGTAACACCATTAGCAACCCTTTCTAACTAAAGAAGTATGAACAATGGAGAACCACATTTCCCTCTGCCACTCAATGACCCTATCTCTACTGACCTGTGAATCATCACACTAGATAATTTTTTTTAAATATGCATTAGAAACCAATAAACTAGAATTAATAAAGTTTGAAAAGGAAATGAAGAGGGAAATTCTGTGAAAAAGAAAACAAACATGCTTAAATATAGCCTCTATAGAGTATAAAACTCATGAAGCAACAATCAACATACATTGCACACCCTGTCCCCAACTTCATAAATACTAATAAAGAGGTATGTCTAGGAAGAAGGCATTGCATAAAGTTTGATGTAAAATACATACATTAAAAGTAGCAGATGCAAAAAAAGGGTAACCAAACAAAGTAAGTGGGAAGGTGGAGAGGCCCTCCAAGCCCAGAACAAACAGGTGCAAATAAACAGAGCTTCAGCTAGCCTCACCAGCAAGTAAGTCTCAATAGGGTAACATGAGTAATTCAGGTTGGAATAAAGTCACTCACCTTAACCAAAAATAACCACCCAGAGGCAGAGAACAGCTACTGACTAAAAGAGATTGAACCTCTTTACAGAAACAGGAAACCTGGAAGCAAGAACCCTTCTGTATAGGATAGGAACTAGCAACCTGGAACACTGGAACAATGTAATACAAAATCAGACCTATTACATCTCCTTGACAATCAGATGTCCAATGTATGCACTCCAACAAAGACCTCATAGTAATCCAGGGTCTACTTTATTTGGCACATGGAAACCTACCTGATGGTGGTGAGAAGAGGAATCTTCGAGGATATACAGCTGCTGTCAAAGATTCTACAAAATAAAGAGCAAGAATAAAGGAGCACACTCTTTATTGTTTCTTAATAATTTTCTGAAATATTATCAGTATATTTAACAAGGTTTTCACTGGTTCATGATATGAAATATGACTGTTATCTTAAAATATATAGGATCAGGCTCTAACAAATCTCAGCTAATATATTTACAAAAGTTACAAAGAATATTATAAAATTCAGTGCTTATAGTTTAGTGTGGAAATTACTTATTTAGACATTATTACTCCAAACTTAAATGTACATTCTAAAGTGACAATCTAGACTCTATATTCAGATTCACAGTAATATAAGTCATACATAAGGGATGTAGTCTGAAAATGCAAAAATAACCTAAAAGTGTATGCATGTATCAAGGGAGACTCATCAGTTGAGGGCGTGATAGTGTCACTTCCAGATTCTGGCGAGACTAAGACTGTCCAGTGACCAAGGGGAGGAGTTCTTGTGGGGCAACTGGAGGTATCCAGAAGCCTCCACTAGGTACCCTGGCAGACAGAAACTAACCGAATCATCACCACCTCCCCCTTCTCCTTATGCCTAGCTATTCCACTGAAATTTCTTGGCACTAGAGCTTATTAACTAATTAGATTACTACAAAGCCAAATCACTAATGGTTAATGTAACAAGAGTAAATTCTACAGTGCAAATGAACAGGAATGGGACAAATAAGTATAAGTAGCCCTTAAGACAAAGAAAACTACATGGGTGGAAAGGGGACACTGAGCTGCCATTGTCTGGTGACTAAATCTCTTAATGTATTACCTGGTAATACTTACACACTTTACTAGAAATTAACTGGGTACCTGTCGCACACTATAAACCATGTTCTTCCCAATAGATGGGTCTAAACAGAAATTAGGTGCCTTTCTAGAGCCTGGCCCACAGCATACATTTAACAGATACTTGTTGAATGAATAATGAACAAATTCCAAAATCACTTAAGGTAAAACTCTCATAAACAGGGAATTGCTTGCAATGTTAAGCAAAATCAGGGATTTTAGAAGAGAACAAAATCATTTCCTTTGTGATTGCATTAACATTCTCCACATCTTTTTTAATTGGCATTATTTTCTATTTTTGTTCAATTGGTTTATATTACATTTTAAAATCCATTTTTAGGAAGTAGCTATAGAAAGGTATCAAAGCTAAAACCATAAAATTTTATCCAGTAGTTTGTATAAAAGCCCAATTTTTGCTACCTTTTCTGCCTGCCCATGGCCTGGGGCTCTGCAACTTTGATTCAGCACTTCACTTGTGGGGTAGACCCCACTATCTCCAAAGTAAGAGCTTCTCCCTTTGCTAAAATTATCTCCCCTCCAAGATATCACAAGCCTGATTTCATCTGATTTCAGTGCTAAAAGCAAAGACTGACATCACTCTCCAGGGTAGCTACAGACCTTCCCTGCCAATCTCAAGGAAATCTACAGATCCCAAAACTGCTGAAAAGCCATTAAGTACAGGTCATTGATCTTTGGGAACCTAGACATGACTATGAAACAATAACACTAGTGATTTAATAAGGAGCAATAGTCAACAAAGCTACTGTTTAACACAGTAACTACAGACTCTAGATTCCTTAACAAGTATTTCTGTCTTCCCAATTTACCTCAGCTTACAATCAGCACATGTGGTTACTACTCTGTTACCAGTAAGAGGTGAAAAATAGGCAGAAGCGATGCTCTTTGTGTGTTCAGTCAAAGAAATCAAAGGCTTGATTCTACTGCGATTCAGGCACCTTGCATCATAAATATGAATATCCCTGTAACAGGAGGAATAATTCTCAGTGTTGTCACAGTACACATAGTAAGACTCTACAATAGCACTGAACATAAATTAGACACTCAAATACTCACTACATTGAAGAACAGTTAAGACAGAACCCTCTAATCTTCTATATTAATTTTAAAAACACTGGTATAGAGTAAGAAATGAGAAAAATTTCAAAATTATAGCATATATATGTAACCAGGTGGGTACAGAGAGACAAGATTCTAGCTGGTTTTCTAATCTATCCATGAAAAAAGTTAACACAGACCAAGAAGTTATAGGTCACATGGAACTTTTATATTTTTTACGTACGTTCTTCTCAAAAGACTAGAAGTAAACGCATGAGGCCA
The DNA here is from genome assembly GCF_003676395.1 of Aethalodelphis obliquidens. Taxonomy (NCBI): domain Eukaryota; kingdom Metazoa; phylum Chordata; class Mammalia; order Artiodactyla; family Delphinidae; genus Aethalodelphis; species Aethalodelphis obliquidens. The sequence goes on along the minus strand of NW_020837995.1, from coordinate 11,274,571 downwards.
AGGAAAACAAAAATGTATATTTTTTCAACACTTGCGCTATTTATTAAATCCAAAAGAATCTCTCATTTTAAAAATAATCACGTTAAAAAAAAACAAAAATGCTCAATCAGTGTAGAAAGGAAAATTATTTGGTCTGTGGGTATTACAAAAAAAGTCAGAAGTCTCTGACCACCAAACTAAAACATTACTCCTAACATTAAAAGGCCTAAATCATAAAATTTCATGAAGGACATACCTTAATCCCGCAGTGATAAAATACTGTCTATGCACTGGGTGGACATGTACAGTTCTTATTTTGCTCAAAGAAGAATTGATAAGTTTCTCACAAGAAGTTCCAGGCGTCCGCCTATCCACTAGTGACATACTTCCATCCCAGTGACCTACTATTAAAGTGGAGGCGTCTTCTGCCAAGAAGTCAAAGGAGGAAAAGCTACTTCTTTCATCTCTATATACCTAAGGATATAAGTAACAATCAACTTATGTAACACTCTTCTTTTAAAGAAAGCCAATGCATAAATTCTTTGTTAAAAGAGTAACAAAACACTTAACCCAAATAACCTCATTTATCTTCCCATGATCCCCACAAGAAGCATAGGGCAAAATGGTAATCCCCTTAGATGGAAACTAAGGCACTGATCAGCTGTGAGACTGCAATCAAACAGCCCATCCACCCATGTCAGGGCTACATCCCAAATCTCTTAAATCCAATAAACCTCAGATGCAGATCTACCCTGTGAAACTTGCTAGGAAATGGACTGAATCTGAATCTTACCCAGTTGAAATACCTTAATATACCAAGTAACTTTGCCAACTAAGTCCAAGGTATATGGCTTGAATGCTCACCTACTCTTGGTGGAAGTGTAAATAGATACAAAATTTTTACAGCAATCAGGACACATCTATCAAAATATTTAATGCTTATACATACCCTTTGACCCAGTAATTTCACTAAGATATATATAAGGATGCTTGCTGCCAGACTGCTTATAACAGCAATAAAAAGCAACCTAAACGTCCACCAGAAAAGATCTGGTTAAATCATGATGGTACATCTCTACTTTGAAATACTATGCAATGCTAAAAAAGAATGAGGTAGATTTGTGCTATTAACTGTCCAAGATATACTAGTAAATTAAAAAAGCAAGTTGCAAAAAACTATGTATATAGTGTGAACACATTAGCGCAAAGAAAAAAATCTGTATCTATATGCTTGTAAGTATATGTGTACTTTCTGGAGGCATACACAAAAAATACAAAGGTTACTTTGGGAGAGTGGGAATGGGGAAAGGGCAAATTTAGTTTGCACACCCCGTTTACTGTAAGTTTGTGGGGGTTTTTTGGTTGCACTGGGTCTTTGTTGCGGGCTTCTCTCTAGTTGCGGCGTGCAGGTTTAGTTGCCCTGCGGCGTGTGGGATCTTAGTTGCCCGACCAGGGATCAAACCCGTGTCCCCTGCATTGGAAGGTGGATTCTTAATCACTGGACCACCAAAGAAGTCCCCTACTGTAAATATTTTATCATGAGCATGTATTATTGTTATAACTTTTTAATCACTTACAATCCACAGTGTTGTTACTTTGGGCTCAGGGCTCACACATATAAGGAATAAAAAATAAATGTTGTAGAATGTGTCAGTACTCAAGTAAGAGAGAATTACCACAATTCTTATCACTTAATCATGAATTGCTACTGACTTTTAGTTTTAATAACAATATTACTATAAACTGAGATTAACAAATAAATACACCAAAGGTATCCCAACCCCTATACCAAAAAAAGCCCAATATACACAAATGAAACTTGAAGTATTCAGTCATTATATTAAAATGGTTAAGTGCAGGGGATCTGGAGTCAGAGAGACTCAAGTGCAAATTCTAGTTCTGCCTTTTATGTCCTTCAGCAAGCTAATAAACCTCTTTACCTCAGTTTTTTCAACTGTTAAATGGGGAGAACGTTACCTATTTCATAGGGTGTTATTAGGCTTAATAATATACATAAAGCACACTCAGGTTAGTACCTAACACAAGGTAATTGTTCAATCAGTAGTATCAGAAGCAAATTACTGATACATGCAATATCATGGATGAATCTTAAAAACATTATGCTAGGTAAATAAAGCCAGACACAAAAAGCTACACACCATTTGATTCCATTTACTTGACATTCTAGAACAGGCAAAATTATAGGGACAGTAATCACATCAGTGGTTGCCAGGGGCTTCAAGAACGGGGAGAGGACTGACTACAAAGGGTCATGAGGTAATTTTTCCAGGTGATGGAAATTTTTTATGTCTTGATTGCAGTGGTGGTTAAACAGGTATATACAATTTGCCAAAACTTATAAAACTGCACACCTAACAAAGGTACATTTTACAATATGTACTGTATACCTCAATAAACCTGACTTTTAAAAAAATAAATAAGTGGATAACTCTTACAACTCAATACTGAAAACACAGATAACCCAATTAAAAAGTAGGCAAAAGATCCAAATTTCTCTAAATAATTACAAATGGCCAATAAGCAGATGAACATGCTCAGCATCATTAATCATTAGGGAAACGCAAGTCAAAACCACAATGAGATACCACTTCATACCCACAAGGTTGGCTATACTCACCACCAACAACAAGCGTTGGAAAAGATGTGGAGAAATGGGAACCCTCACATACTGCTGATGAGTATGTACAACAGTGAAGCCAGTTTGGGAAACCGCTTGGCAGTTCATCAGAATGTTAAACATAGAGTTACCATATGACCCAGCAATTACACTCCTAGGTGTATACCCAAGAGAAATGAAAGCACACAAAACTTGTGTATGAATGTTCATAATGGCATTATTCGTAATAGTTAAAAATGGAAACAACACAATTGTTCATCAACTAATCAATGGATGTGTAAAATGTGGTACAGCCACACAAGGGAATACTATTCAGCCACTAAAGAATGAAGTACTGACACATTCTACAACATGCATGAACCTTGAAAACATTTCGATAAGTATAGAAGCCAGTCACAAAAGACTATAAACTGTATGATTCCTTTTATATGAAATGTCCAGAACAGGGAAATATGTAGAGACAGAAAGTAGATTAGTGGTTTTCTAAGGCGAAAGGGGAAATCGGGAGTACTTGATAAGCAAGGGGTTTCTTTTGGAGGTGATAAGTATTCTAAAATTAGATTGTGGTAACAGTTTCACAACCCTATAAATACACTAAAAACCACTGGATTTTACACTTTAAATGGGTGAATTGAATGGTATGTGAATTATATATCTCAACAAAGTTGTATTAAAAAATAAGTACAGGGCTTCCCTGGTGGTGCAGTGGTTGAGAGTCCGCCTGCCGATGCAGCGGACACGGGTTCGTGCTCCAGTCTGGGAAGATCCCACATGCCGCGGAGCAGCTGGGCCCGTGAGCCATGGCCGCTGAGCCTGCACGTCCGGAGCCTGTGCTCCGCAACGGGAGAGGCCACAACAGTGAGAGGCCCGCTTACCGCAAAAAAATAAATAAATAAATAAGTACAATCAGTTACTATTAAGTGGCTGATAAAACATAGATGTACCTTCAAATTTCAAACTCAAACCTTCCTGTAAGAATATAAACAAATACAAAACAGAATGTGACTTGCATACATAACTATATGGTATGCATTAATAACCAAAGTGCTACCATTAAACAGTTTAAAGAGGACTTTTCACAAAAATTATTTCATTTAATCCATGATTAACAGCCCATCCATTTCCAGTAAGGATTTTAAATATCAATGTTGCTCTTAAAAACCAATTTTTAAAAGGTAAAAATAGAAATTAAAAGAAAAAAAAAGCAAAGACACCAGTAAAAAAAGAAACTGTTTCTTCTAATTGTCAGTAATTAGGAAATCAAGTCTGACCAGCAACACATTAACAGTCTTGAAAAGTCTTTTTTTCATATGGTTAAAAACAGACTTAAAAGAAATTAAACATCCTCATTTTTAAAAGAAAACTCAAAAACTATTAGCTCTCAAGAAGAGAGAAAAAGCCTTCCCAACTGTAAGAAAGATCATTTTAGGAGTTCAGTGAAGAACAAAAGCAGTTACGTATTATACTATAGCTATTAAAATAATTAGTTAAAAACTCTTTTATAAGTAATTATGAATCATCTATACATAGAATATTAAAATAATTACAAAGACAGAATGCGTTCACTTTGAATACTGGCTTACATAAAAAAATTAAGGCATAAAATTAGATCATCAATTAGTATTTATGATGATAAGCCATAATCAGTGATGATACCCTGTTTTCTTCATTGTCTATCACATATAAAATGCTCTTATACTGAGGACCTCTAAAAACTTTAAAAGTCCCATTCGAAATAAGCTAAAGAATGAAAACCTACATCTAAACCACCCTAAATTTCACAAAGATTAAAATCCATATAAAAAAAGAGTTTGATTTGTAGGAATTCTCTTAATGAGGAAATCTGATATGGTTAAGCAAATCTGAAAGCTCACTTGAAATATGTTTGTTGTAACATTAAGTAGTAGATATTTAAGTAGTAAACCAAAATGTAATCACTGGGATCCAATATTGTGAGGATTCCTCAGGCCTTTGGAAGCTTCTGGCCTACCCAACCAGAGATCAAACCAATTTGAAAACCTCCAAGGGGTAAGTAGTCTGGTTAACTTGGTAGGCTATCTCTGGGAGGATGGACGGTCACGAGTATGAGACCAACATCTTTCAACTATTCTTAAACTTCAACTTCATCTTACCTTGCAGGGGTTAGACTAGCCCAGGAAAAGACCTTATCCTCAATAGGTGGCTATGAATAAACCTGGCCTAAGATGTTCTGAATGAACCCGCTTAGGTGTCCATTTCTTGCCAGAGTACAATTATATGACATCGAATGGCAGTTTTTCATTCTAACTTCACCAGATAAAAACAGCTGAGCTAATCTCTCTACCATCAGCTATACATGGCATATAAGAGATGATAAATCTTAGCTAGAAGACAAAAAACCAAATTTTATAGTTTCTGTGTTATATTACTGGCCAAAAGTTTTGGACAATGTATTATAGTACTGTTATATGATGAATTTCTCTAGTCTTTTTTGTCATCCCCACAAAGACTAAGACTCATCCCCACAAAATTCATATCTGCCAAGGCTAGAAATAATGAACAAAAGTATAATAATATTCCAATATTTTTTCCTGAATAAAAGAGGACAAGTTTTAAGCCTTAAAATAGAAGAATAAGTTATTTTATTTAAAAGCTTTCTGCAAAAATAAAAAATAAGAGCAAAAACTTACTATGTACCAGGCTCTGTTTTAAGTAAATGCTTTATCTACATTAACTCATTTAATCCTCATGACAATCCTATAAGGTAGATACTATTACCATTCCATTTCAAAACTAAGGAAATTGAAGCACAAAGAGGTTATGCAACTTACCGAGTTCACACAAATAGTAACAGATGGGATTTGAATTTAGGCAGTGTAGTTCTAAAGTCCCTATTCTACACCATCTCACCCAGTTTGATGGTATAATATAATCATTCATGTGGCATTTCATAAGGAATCCAGAATATCACCTGAGGTCCATATGCAAACATATTAACATTTACCTCCTCAAAAACAGCTCTGGAAAAATCCCCACAGCGTAATGTGCCATCATAGCTCAGTGACAGCAGGTGAGCTGGATTGGCAGGCGAGAAGTAAAGACAGCTAACTGGTTGACTATGGGGTTGAAAAATATAAACTCCATCTTCTTTAGGTTGGTGAGTCTGGAACAGAGTTGGGGGGTGGGGAGAGAGACAAAAACTGGTGAAAAGCAGTAATATTTTCTACATCATTATGTCATTAAACTATTTGCTTGTATTATATTCAGTCTTAGTCTATAATTGTACTCACCTTCCCACTCAGAAAGTCAGAACTAGAAACTTTAGACTCTCACTAAGTTACTTTTTCCTAATTTTCAATCCAACAAAATTAAGTCACATTTATTTTAATAGTTTCCAGCTTTTTGCAACTAGCCAACTAGTTTTTCATAATACAGAGGGAAAAAAATTACTGCTTATAATGACTTCAGTTCATAAAATTCTCAGGAAATGTGAAATTTACTTTTATTTCACATGCAGGATAATTCCTTACTACCAAAACTTCCATCAATACCACTCCCACTTTGCTTGCTAAGTGTGCTTCTATACGAGTATGTCATTCTCAGCTCAATTTTCATAAGGTGTTTGGTCCTGGCACAAAATGATAGTTTTAAAAATATTTTAACCCCTAAATGGCCCATGAAAAATGCATGTGCTTGAGGGACTTCCCTGGTGGCACAGTGGTTAAGAATCTACCTGCCGTATGACTGATTCACTTTGTTATAAAGCAGAAACTAACACACCATTGTAAAGCAATTATACCCCAATAAAGATGTTAAAAAAAAAAAAAAAAAAAAGAATCTACCTGCCAATGCAGGGCACATGGGTTTCAGCCCTGGTCTGAGAAGATTCCACATGCCGCAGAGAAACTAAGCTCATGTGCCACAACTACTGAGCCTGCGCTCTAGAGCCTGCAAACCACAACTACTGAGCCTGCGAGGCACAACTAGTAAGCCCACATGCCACAACTACTGAAGTCCACGAGCTTAGAGCCCGTACTACACAAGAGAAGCCACCGCAACGAGAAGCCCATGCACAGCAACGAAGACCCAACCAAATATAAATAAATAAATAACAGCCAAAAATAAATAAATAAATAAATTTATTTTTAAAAATACATGTACTTGAATTTCAGTAGTGATATTACTACTTCTAAGGATTATCGTTTCCACAACTGGATTAACAACTCCGAAATCATCATTTTTTGGATTTTGATGTTATATTCTTATGCGGTATGTCATATTATGAACCAGAAAAACTTTCATCTCTAAATCTAGCTTAGTCGGCTCTGAAATACTCAAACACTTTTGTTTTCGTCTTTTTTATTTTAGTTTTTAAATAAAGAGAAAAAAATTTAAAGAAAATAAAGAAACATGAAAAGAGAAGGAAGGAAAAAAATTACAATCACACAAACTCCTCCTCCTACCCAGAGTTAACCACTGTTAACATTTTGGCATATTTGTCTATAGCATATATTTTTTAGAAAAACAAAACTCTCCATTGTTATAAGGAACTCAAACAAATATACAGAGAAATATACAAAGACAAAAGTTTTGAAAAACCATTGAAAACCCAAAATTGACCAAAATTATCATTAAAATACTAAGTGATCATTAAAGATGTCTTTACAAGTACTTACTTATACAGATAGAAGGACAGAGAAGAAATTTAGAGAAAAAAAAAAGGCCACTTTAAGTAGTATTAAATTTAACTATACTTTAGGGGCTTCCCTGGTGGTGCAGTGGTTAAGAATCCACTTGCCAATGCAGGGGACACGGATTCAAGCCCTGGTCCAGGAAGATCCCACATGCTGTGGAGCAACTAAGCCCATGTGCCAGAACTACTGAGCCTGCACTCTAGAGCCCTCAAGCCACAACTACTGAGCCCGTGTGCGACAACTACTGAAGCCCACATGCCTAGAGCCCACGCTCTGCAACAAGTGAAGCAACCACAATAAGAAGCCCACGCACCACAATGAAGAGTAGCCCCCGCTCACCACAACTAGAGAAAGCCCACGCACACCAATGAAGACCTAATGCAGCCATAAATAAATATAAAAAAATTTTAACTATACTTTAAAATAATAAAAGAAAATCAAGCTGAAGGAATTTTTGAACTTCGAGTATTTCTTTACAAGAGCTATCTCCTAAGAAGGAAAAAGTAGAAAATATAAAGCAGTTTTAGTCATTACGCTTTTTTATTTAACTATGTATGTCTCAATTTTAGACAATTTCTATTGACTGAGAACATTATTCTCACTCCTCCTCCAATCTCCCCTTTCTCCATCTCTATATTTTGTTTTTTCCAGGTTAACAACATTCATATCCAGTTCTGTAACCATAATTCATATGGCTGTTTAATATTAGTTCTGTATTTAAATATTTATTTATTTATTTCATTTATTTTTGGCTGCGTCAGGTCATAGTTGTGGCACATGGGATCTTGATTGCAGCAAGTGGGATCTTTCATTGCAGCACACAGGCTCTTCATTGTGGCACGCGGGTTTCTCTCTGGTTGTGGCGTGCGGGTTCTCTCTCTCTAGTTGTGGTGCGTGGGCTCTGTAGTTTGCGGCACGCAGGCTCTCTAGTTGAGGCCCGCGGGCTTAGTTGCCCCACAGCATGTGGGATCTTAGCTCCCCAACCAGGGATCGAACCCACGTCCCCTGCATTGGAAGGCAGATTCTTTACCACTGGACCAGGGAAGTCCCAGTTCTGTATTTAAATGGATTCAATACTCATCATCAATTTTTCTGTCAAGCTTCTCCATTCCTGAATCCTTAATTTTGATTTACTTTCAACGGGCCAAGATTTGCTATCAAGCAGTTTTTTCCAGATGAACTCACAGGTCTTCAATTTCTTGAGTTTTTTCAGATGTGAAAAGACCTACCTGCTGTCTTTACATTAGAATAATATCTTGGGCTGGGTCTGTATTCCAGGCCACACTTCCTTCTCTCAGAACTTTGTAGACATTACATGAAATGTTGCTGTAGAAAACTGAGGCAAACCTGGCTTTTCCCCTTGAATATAATTTGTTTTTCCTGCCTAAAGAATTCTTTATCATTTAAGTCCAAATCTTCCTAGAACATGGCATACACACTCAAATCTGTCAATCCAATTCTGTCTTTTCAGAAAAGTTCTCTTTGAATATATTTTCTGTTACATTTGTTGGGTCATCTTTGACTGGCTTTCCTTTCCTTTTTTTTTTTTAAATGAATTTATTTATTTATCTATCTATCTATCTTTGGCTGCCTTGGGTCTTGCTACTGCACACGGGCTTTCTCTAGTCATGGCAAGTGGGGGCTACTCTTCGTTGTGGTGCGTGGGCTTCTCATTGCAGTGGCTTCTCTTGTTGTGGAGCACAGGCTCTAGGAACATGGGCTTCAGTAGTTGTGGCACACAGGCTTCAGTAGTTGTGGCTCATGGGCTCTAGAGTGCAGGCTCAGTAGTTGTGGCACACGGGCTTCATTGCTCCACGGCATGTGGGATCTTCCTGGACCAGGGATTGAACCCGTGTCCACTGAATTGGCAGGCAGATTCTTAACCACTGCGCCACCAGGGAAGTCCTGGCTTTCCTTTTCTATTGGCTTTTCTCATAAAACTTTTTTCATCTGTGTTTGAGATTACCTCAGATATTTCCTTTAATATCTATAATTTCATTTTCAGCCATGTCTATTCTGTTCCTTTTGTCTAATTTATTAGTTTCACTGATCTTCAATTTGTTTCCTTAGTTCTACAGTCTCCTTTTTCATTTCATTCTGTTGTTTTATCACCTTATCTTTGAGTCTTATTTTACCAAATTAATGTTGATATTAGCTTGCTCCACAGCAGCACTGTCCAAAAGAATTTTCTGAGATGACAAAAATGTTTTATGTATGCACTGTCCAATATGGTATCCACTAGTCATGTGTGGCTATTAAGCACTTGAAATGTGCCTGGTGTAACTGAAGAACTGAATTTTCTGTTTTAATTAATTTAAAAATAAATACATGTATCCCCCACTTTTCAAAAGTTCACTTTATGCCACTTTGCTCTTACAAAACACCTATATTAGTACCTATTTTTGCTAACTGAAGGGAATCCAAAGAAGATTTTTGCTTTTGTGAGAAAAGGTGAAAAATGAAAATAGTATTCAATGTTTGTTTTGTAGGAAGTTGTTACAGAGGCTTTATGTATAAAGCTATACATCTGACCTCTACCCACCTGTACAGCTTCCCCCTATTCCACTCATCCCTTCCGTTTATGCCTCTGCTGTTTATGCTCTAGCCACAGAGGCATTCTTTCAGAGGCATTCTTCAGGTCCTTAAATGTATCAAGCCGGCATCCTCCTGCCTAAGGTCCTTGACATGCTGTTCCTCTTGTGTGAAATGCTCTTTTCCCTTTCTTTGCTTGGCTTACTCCTACTTAGCTTTCAAATCTCAACTCAATTCTCACTTCCTCAGGGAAGCCTTCCCTGATCCTCAAAATCAGCCCAGTTCCCCTGTTATGTGTTTTTATAACACTACTTTTCCTCCACTCCATTAATCATAGTATATAATTCACTCCACTTATCAAACACGTAATTATTTCATTCATGCTGCTTTTGCCACTAAATTCTAAACTCCATAAGGACAGAGAAAATCCTTCCTCACAAATATGGATGGGGAGTCATTAGAATAGTACTTAGGGGACTTCCCTGGTGGCTCAGTGGTTAAGAATCTGCCTGCCAATGCAGGGGACACAGGTTTGAGCCCTGGTCCGGGAAGATCCCACATGCCGCGGAGCAACTAAGCCCATGCACCACAACTACTGAGCCTGTGCTCTAGAGCCTGTGAGCCACAACTACTGAGCCTGCGTGCCACAACTACTGAAGACTACACACCTAGAGCCCGTACTCCACAAGAGAAGCCACCGCAATGAGAAGCCTGCGCACCGCAACAAATAGTAGCCCCTGCTCGCCGCAACTAGAGAAAGCCCACACGCAGGCTTGACCTGATACAGCCAAAAAATAAAGACCTAACACAGCCAAAAAATAAATATAGAAATAAATTTATTAAAAAAAAGAGTACTTAGCACAAAATACTTAATAAGTGTGGAATGAATGAATGGGTGGGGTGACCGAATAAATGACAGCTCATCTTTTGATCCTTAGGTGAGACTAGGAATCTGACAGAAGGTTAAGAGGAAAACTGAGGGACTGCCAAGACAATACAATGAGGTAAAAGTCTTTTCAACAAATAGTGCTGGGACAACTGGATATACACATACAAAAAGATGAACTTGGGCCCTTACCTTACAGCATATACAAAAATAATTCAAAAAGAACAATTCAAGATGGATCAGTGAACTAAATGTGAAAGCTGAAACTATAAAATTTTTACAAAAAAACACAGGAGAAAATCTTTAAGACTTTGGGTTACACAAAAGATTTCTTAGATATGACACCAAAAACACAGTCCATTAAAAGTTTGATGAATCGGACATCACCAAAATTCAAAAATTTGCACTTCAAAAGATAGCATTAAGAAGATGAAAAGAAGAAATATTTGCAAATCACATATCTGATAAGGATGTGTATCTAGAATATACAAAGAACTCTTACAACTCAACAAGAAGACAAACAACCCAATAAAAAATTGACAAAAGATTTGAATAGACATTTCGCCAAAGATATCCAAATGGCAGGAAAAGATTCTCAACATCATTAGTCATTAGAGAAATGCAAATCAAAACCACATGGAGATACAACTTCACTAGGAAGATACCACCCACTTGAAAGGCTATAATCGAAAAGACAGATAATAATAAATGTTGGTGAGCATGTAAAAAAATTTGAACCCTCATACATTGCTGGTAGGAATAGAAAATGATGCAGCCACTTTGGAAAGCAGGCTGACAGTTCCTCAAATGTTAACCAGTTACCATATGACCTAGCAATTCTACTCCCAGATACCTACCCAAGAGAAATGAAAACACAGACCTACACAAAAATGTGTACACAAATGTTCATAGTAGAATTATTCAGAATAGCCAAAAAGTGGAAACAACCCAAATGTCTGTCAAATGATGAATGGATAAACAAAATGTGGTAAAATCAAACAATGGAATACTATTCAGCAATAAAAAAAGAATGAGGTGCTGATAGAGGCTATAAAACAGATAAACCTTAAAACTATGCTAAAAGAGGGACTTCCCTGGTGGTCCGGTGGCAAAGAATCCACCTCCCAATGCAGGGGACACAGGTTCAATCTCTGGTTGGGGAACTAAGATCCCACATGCTGTGGGGCAACTAAGTCCACGTGCCACAACTACAGAGCCCACGAGCCCTGGAGCCTGCACACCACAACTAGAGAAAAACCCACATGCCACAACTAGAGAGAAGCCTGCGCGCCACAACAAAAAGCCCACGCCTCAATGAAAGATCCTGCACGCCTCAACAAAAGATCCCGCATGCCTCAACAAAGACCCCACATGCTTCAACTAAGACCCAATGCAGCCAAAATAAATAAATTAATTAGTTTAAAAAAAACTATGCTAAAAGAAAAATGCCAATATAAAAGACCACATATTTTATGATTCTATTTATATGAAATGTCCAAAAAGTGCAAATTTGTGGAGATTTGCCTGGGGATAAGAGTAGAAACAGGGATTAAATGTAAGTAGCCACGAGGAATCTTATAGGAATGATGAAAATGTTCTAAAACTGAATTATGGTGATATTTACACAACTCAATAAACTTATTAAAAATCATTAAACTGTACATTTTAAATGTGTAGATTTTATAAAATGTTAATTATACCTCAATAACGCTAAACTTTTTTTAAAAAAACGAGGGGAGTTTCGGAGTGAGCACAGGATAGCCAAGATAATGGTTTTAGACTCGCTCAGTCTGTTAATGAGATAGCCAGGTGTCCTGAAAAATTAGAAAGTTGATAAAAATATTGGACTACAGACACCCAATAATACAGATTTTTGGAGTCACCAGAAAAGACATGACAAAGGGACTTTCCTACATATCTTCAACACACCCTGAAAAGATCTTCACTTGACTATGCTAATTCTCTATTTTTCCTTTTCTAAGTTCTTCAACAAATAGTCTATCCATTGCTTCCATTTCTTCTTCCACCCCATACTTTTTTTAATCTCCTAAAGTCTGTGTTCCTTTCTTACCTTATTGTTGAAGCTATTCTCTCAGCTCACTTATGATACCTTATTTTCAAAACTAATGGCCCTTTTTCTGTTCCCATTCTTTGTAACTCATCTAAAAAAAAAAGCCCTGTCAAACTCCGATGCTTGAAATTCATCTCTTAGCTTATACAACCTTATACCATTTCTGGTCCTCTTCCCACTTCTCTGCTTCTGTTTTCTTTACCAAATCCTTTCACCTCCTACCCCACTCACATTTTATCAAAATAAGGGAGAACCTATGCTCCCAAAATAAGAGAGAATTTGGTTTTCATTTCTTCTCTTCTCACTTACAAAATCCATTTTATTTATTAACCCCAAACCACTGCAAGTCACCATGATTTCTCCATCTCTATTAATTGTCCTTATGGCATTTTTCAGGTCTTTGTTCTACTTCCCCAATTAAAAACTAAGTTCAGAGAACATTAACTCGGCTTTTTTCAATTCAGTAAACACTGAAAGCAATCAATGCATTATTATATGTACAATGAATGAAATTCAATATCTGTTTCTAACTCATCAAAAAATGACTAGGGGGCTTCCCTGGTGGTGCAGTGGTTAAGAATCCACCTGCCAATGCAGGGGACACAGGTTCGAGCCCTGGTCCGGGAAGATCCCACATGCCGCAGAGCAACTAAGCCCATGCGCCACAACTACTGAGCCTGCGCTCTAGAGCCCGTGAGCCACAACTACTGAGCCCATGTGCCACAACTACTGAGCCTGCGTGCCTAGAGCCCATGCTCTGCAACAAGAGAAGCCACCACCATGAGAAGCCCGCGCACCGCAATGAAGAGTAGCCCCCGCTCGCTGCAACTAGAGAAAGCCCACATGCAGCAATGAAGACCCAATGCAGCCAAAAATAAATAGACAAAAACTAAATTAATTAAAAAAAAAATTATTAGGATCATCCTAAGAAGATCCTTGGGAAGATATTTTGATCCAGCTTGGAAACTATATTTTAAACATAATTAGAAACCTAAGAACTTTGTATGATCTTTTCATATACACATTTAAAGTTGTAATAAACTTTCCTGGCAGGAATTTATGCCCAGATGACTAAAGATATTCAAGCTAAAAATGTTAAAGTTCTACAAAGCAAATTTAAATTCCTCTAGGTTTCTAAAATTTGGAATCACAAAGCACAAAACTATAAATCTCAAGTAACATCTAGAAACACATGGCTCTAGGCTATTCTTTCGCAGACTATTTGCTTCAAATGTTAATATCTTCAAAACAATTAATAATAACTTACCAAATCCCAAAGCCCAACTTGTCCAGATCTGGCCCCAGCTGCCACCAAAGTTCTAATTTCTGATGGGTGGAGAGCCATTGAGAATATTGGGCCTTTGGTAACTTTATAAACAGTATCTTCACTAATGATCATGCCATTTAAATTGGCTTTGTAGCTGAGAAGATTAAAAAGTTAAATTTTAGAAGTAAAACCAAACTCAGTAGTCAAAACAAGTAAAAGATGATTCGAAAAGTAAAATCACAATTAGTAAATGTGGGAAAATATTCAACTTCCTGTCAACCAAGGAAATCAAACTAAACAATGGGGTACTATTTTTCACTTATAAAAGCTAAGAGGCTATAGTTAAACATACATTCATATATATTGCTAACAGCAGAGTAAATTCATTTAAGATTTTCAGAAATTTTTAAAAAAGATTTTGGAAAACAATCCGGCATTTCCTAAAAGCCATGAAAATGTCCATAATATTTGACACATTAATCTCACTTCTGGAATCTATCCTAAGGAAATAATCCACTATCACAATATAAATTTCAACAAACACACATACAAACAATCAAAACTAAATAGAAAACAATTTCAAATACCAAGGGAGTAAGAGGAGGTTAAGTAAATTCTACCTGCTAAATCAAATATTATGCAATTATTCAATAAATTTAAAGACTCTAGTAACATGCAGCCACAGTGTTAATAGAAAAGCATAATGCAAAACTGTACATATATTAGAACATAAAAAAGTAAAAATGTATGTGATATCACTCATTTATTAAACACTGAATGAATATATACTATGTGAAATGCACTTTTCTGGTTATTGAGACAAAATCCATGCATTCATGAAGCTTATTGCATATGGTGATACACGAAAGGAAATATACAAAAACAACAGTTGTTAGGGTAGAAATACGATGGATAATTTTTCTCACCTCTTTCAAATTTCCTGTAATGGTATAGTCTTTAAGTTATAAAGATCCCAGAAAATGTAAAACAAAGGCAAGGAATTTTAACTCACCTTTTAATGCTAGATAACTCCTTCTCAGTGTTTTTACTTCTTGTCTGAAACAATGGGAGAAACCAAAGCACTAAGTTAATATATGTACTAAAATTTGCTTAACAGATGATTCTAAAAGCTTGGGCTTACCCTCCCAAGTGACACCTTGCTCACTTCTGCCCAAGTCTGCAGAAATCCTTTAAATAGTTCACTGTTATCATCTCGATTTTCAGAAGTCATTTCTAAAGGCCCAGGAGGTAACAAAGGCTGTTATAAAAAATAAGAAAAAAAAGTTGGTTGTCGCTCTGCCCTAGAATGTAAGCGTAAGATTTCTTACTACTTTACTTTCAATACCAACAACAGTGGTGACACATAGTTAGCATTCAAAAACAGTTGTTCAATGAATGAATGCCAAGTATCCTGTAAAGTAATAACATGTATTATCTCATTTAATCCCCTTAATAATCCAGTGAATGAGATATCACATTATAAAGACAGTGGAATGAAACTTAGAGAAGTTAATTTGTCCAAAGTTACACTGCCAGTACCTGGGAATTGATTCAGATCAGTTCAATTTCATACCTCAAAGTTATTACTCTATGTGTTTTTTATTTTTTATTTTTTTAACTGAAGCATAGTTGATTTACAATGTTGTGTCCATCTCTGCTATACAGCAAAGTGACTCAGTTATACACAGACATTCTTTTTTCATATTCTTTTCCATTATGGTTTATCACAGGATACTGAATATAGTTCCCTGTGCTATACAGTAGGACCTTGTTTACCCATCCTGTATATAATAGTTTACATCTGCTAATCCCAAACTCCCAGTCCTTCCCTCCCCCACTGCCCCCCTCACCCGGCATCCACAAGTCTGTTCTCTATTTCTGTGAGTTTCTGTTTTGTAGATAGGTTCATTTGTGCCATATTTTAGATTCCACATATTAAGTGATACCATATGATATTTGTCTTTCTCTTACTGTATGTCAGTGTTTTTTAAATCACAGGTTGTAACCCATAGGTCATGAAATCATTTTAATACATTACAACGAACAGTGTGTTTTAGTGACTGAGAAAAGAACAGACTAGGAAATACAAAAGTGTATCACATGTAGTAAGGATAAGTATCATTTCACAAAAGTTTTGTTTCAGGTGTGTGTGTGTGTGTGTGGAACGGGTTCAATGTAAATGTATTTCTTATCATGGATGGATGGAGGCTTCAAAAAAATTTGAAAGCTACTCTTCCCCTAGTAACTTAATTTGCAATTAGCTCTCAAAGCACTAGGCTAATCTTCCAATTTATAATTAAGCACTTACATACAAAGTATTAAAAACAGTAGGTGCAATAAAAAAATAAAAAACCAGTAGGTGCTCCTGAATAAAAAATATACTCATAATCTTATTTAGACAATAAATTTGCTAAATAAAACTCTTTCCACTCACTGATAGCGTAAAATTAAACTACAGTAAGAGAACCCCATCACTACTGACATATATTATTTATTACTAATAATATTAATAACTACCATTTATTGCTTACTAAGTCCTTAATATAAATGTAGGAAACTTTATAGATACTATTTCATTTATCCCTCACAACACCTCTTTGAGAGGTTTCTGCTATTGTTGCCATTTTAAAAATGGGGAGGGCTTCCCTGGTGGTGCAGTGGTTGAGAGTCCACCTGCCAATGCAGGTGACAAGGGTTCGTGCCCCGGTCCGGGAAGATCCCATATGCTGCGGAGCGGCTAGGCCCGTGAGCCATGGCCGCTGAGCCTGCTCACCCGGAGCCTGTGCTTAGCAACGGGAGAGGCCACAACAGTGAGAGGCCCGCGTACCGCAAAAAAAAAAAAATGGGGAAACTGGGGCTCAGAAAGACTAAGGAATTTACCCACAATCCCACACAGGGTAAGTCTGCAGAAATATAGAATCCAAGCCAGTCTCTTATGAGTTTGAAATCTTACTCATTAAACCATACAACAGCCAAGTATTAAATTAATGATGCACAAATTAAACATAATTTAATGACTTTTTACTCTACTTTCAAACACTTCAAATTTTTGAGTATTTTATTGGTTAATATATTGTATTTGCACTCTTTCTTACATTTTCATCTGCTACTACTATTGGCTGGGTTGGAGTTGCGGGTAATGAAACTCCTGAAGGATCAACTTTTAGTAATCGCATTGACCTTCTACATCCAGTCTCATTTTCTTTCTTCTTAGGCTTCTTTCTAAAGGAGTGGGGGAAAAAATCATGTTATACTCATAAAAGTTATATGTATTTATTAATATCAAGGAGATAACATCTAGTAATCTATCTCACAGATATATTCACACATTGCAAAGATGTATATACATGGCTACACTGATTTTTTTTTTTTCTTCGCCACACTGCGCAGCATGTGGAACTTTCCCAACCCAGGATCAAACCTGTGCCCCCTGCCATGGAAGAATGGAGTCTTAACCACTGGACCACCAGTGAAGTCCCTACACTGATTTTAATTAAAAGCCTGGAAACATCATAAATGTTCATCATGGGGAAGTGAGGGGTGTTAAATAAATTATGACATACATATCTAGCACAATATTATGCAGTCATAAAAAAAGAAATAGATTTTTGTATGCTGATATGACATGAACTCTAAGATACAAGAAGCAAAAACAAGGTCCAGCACATGTTGAATATGGTTCCATTAGCTTTTGTTTTGTTTTGTTTTTTGTCTTTGTTTTTGTTTCTGTGGTACACGGGCCTCTCACTGCTGTGGCCTCTCCCGTTGTGGAGCACAGGCTCCGGACGGGCAGGCTCAGCGGCCATGGCTCACGGGCCCAGCCGCTCCGCGGCATGTGGGATCTTCCCGGACCGGGGCACGAACCCGCGTCCCCTGCATCGGCAGGCGGACTCTCAACCACTGCGCCACCAGGGAAGCCCCCCATTTGCTTTTTTTACAAAATATATACACATACATTTGTAATTGCTGAGATTACCTATGGAAGAATACACATGAAACTATTAACAGTGGTTTCCTCTAGGGAAAAGGCCTGGAGAACTAAGGTCCAGGATAGGAAAGAGACTTAAATGTTTCATTGCATTGCCTTCCATATAGTTTACTTTTAAAAATCATATACATACCCTACTTTTTTATGCATTAGTTTTTTATTTTAAAAAAGTAGTTCAGAACTTCCAGTTTCCAGTTCCAAATTTAAAGAGCTTGAAAGTCACTGCACTGTCTATCAAGTAAAAAGCTGAACAGACTGAAAAATCAACTCTTCTAGGATCCTTAAGAGAAATGAGGGCACAGTAGAAACTGCTGAGCCTACTATTGGAAAGACAGACAGGCAAATGCAAGAAGTCATGGCTTATTGGAGTAGACTTAGAAATGGAAACCATCATGGGAACCAGCAGCAGGGTAGGAAAGCCTGAACTGTAATTGACCAATTGCTGGAGGTTCAGTGTACACAAGTCTGAGAGTTAAAAACTCCATGGAAAACTAGACAGCTACATGTAAAAGAATGGAACTAGAACATTTTCTTACACCATATACAAAAACAGACTCAAAATGGATTAAAGGCGGGCTTCCCTGGTGGTGCAGTGTTTGGGGGTCCGCCTGCCGATGCAGGGGACGCGGGTTCGTGCCCCGGTCTGGGGGGATCCCGCATGCCGCGGAGCGGCTGGGCCCGTGAGCCTATGGCAGCTGAGCCTGCGCGTCAGGAGCCTGTGCTCTGCAACGGTAGGGGCCGCAGCAGTGAGGGGCCTGCAACCCGAAAAAAAAAAAAAAAAAAAAAATGGATTAAAGGCTTTAATGTAAGACCTGAAACCATAAAACTCCTAGAAGAAAAGACAGGTACTACACTCTTTGACACTGTTCTTAGCAATATTTTTTGAATGTGTCTTCTCAGGCAAGAGCAACAAAAGCAAAAAATAAACAAATGGGACCTAATCAAACTTAAAAGCTTTTGCAAAACAAAGGAAACCATCAACAAAATGAAAAGGCAACTGACTGAAGGGAAGAAGATTTGTGCAAATGATATGTCCAATAACGGATTAATATCCAAAATATATAAACAGCTCATACAACTCAACATCAAAAACAAAAAAAAATCTGATTAAACAATAGGTAGAGGACCCAAAGAAGACATAGAGATGGCCAACAGGCACAAATGAAACGATTAGATCATCAGGGAAATACAAATGAAAACCACACTGAGATATCACCTCACACCTGTGAGAATGGCTATCATCAGAAAGACCACAAATAACAAGTGTTGGCAAGGATATGGAGAAAAGGTAACCTCTGTACACTGTTGGTGGGAATGTAAATTTGTGCAGCTACTGTGGAAAACAGTACAAATGTTCCTCAAAAGACTAAAAATAGAACTACCATATTATCCAGTAATTCCACTCCTGGGAATTTATGCAAAGAAAAGAAAAACACTCGTTCAAAAAGACACATGCAGGACTTCCCTGGTGGTGCAGTGGTTAAGAATCTGCCTGCCAATGAAAGGGACACAGGTTCGAGCCCTGGTCCGGGAAGATCCCACATGCCACGGAGCAACTAAGCCCGTGCACCACCACAACTGACCCTGTGCTCTAGAGCTCATGAGCCACAACTACTGAGCCTGCGCGACACAACTACTGAAGCCCATAA
Organism: Aethalodelphis obliquidens; assembly: GCF_003676395.1. Classification (NCBI taxonomy): domain Eukaryota; kingdom Metazoa; phylum Chordata; class Mammalia; order Artiodactyla; family Delphinidae; genus Aethalodelphis; species Aethalodelphis obliquidens. The sequence continues at coordinate 11,254,888 of NW_020837995.1, read as the reverse complement.
ACCCTAGAGCCCGTGCACCGCAAGTATTGAGCCCATGCACCACATCTGCTGAAGCCCGCGTGCTCTAGGGCCCGCATGCCACAACTACTGAGCTCGTGTGCTACAACTACCAAAGCCCGTGTACCTAGAGCCCATGCTCCGCAACAGGAAAAGCCACCGCAATAAGAAGCCCATGCACCACAACAAAGAGTGGCCCTCGCTCACTGCAATTAGAGAAAGCCTGCACGCAGCAACAAAGACCCAGTGCAGCCAAAAAAAAAAAAATACATGCACCCCAATGTTCATAGCAGCATTTTTTATAATAGACAAGATATGGAAGCAACCTAAAAGTTCATCAACAGATGAATGGATAAAGAAAATGTGGTATGTATGTATGTATATATACATATATATATATATATATATATATGTACGTATGTGTGTGTATATATATATATATACACACACACAATGTAATACTACAGAGCCATAAAAAAGTGAAGTTTTCCCATTTGCAACAACATGACTGAAACTGGAGGCTATTATGCTTAGTGAAATAAATCAGACAGAAAAAGACAAATACTGTATGTTATCACCTACATGTGGAATCTAAAGCATAAAACGAATGAATATAACAAAACAGAAACAGACTCAGATATAGAGAACAAACTAGTGGTTACCAGTGGGAGAGGGAAGAGGGGAGGGGCAAGATGGGGTAGGAGGTTAAGAGGTACAAACCACTTTGTACAAAATAAATAAGCTACAAGGATATATTTATAGCACAGGGAATACAGCCATCATTTTATAGTAACTATAAATGGAGTATAATCTACAAAAATTTTAAATCACCATGTTGTACACCTGAAAATAATATAATATTGTAAATCAACTACACTTAAACTGTACTGCTATGAAACCTAATATGAAGACCAAAAATTTGAAATGATCTCTGGCCCATGGCCTTAAAAAGACTGTAACCAGTTCCTTTTAACTTAAATGTTACCACTTTAGCTTAACAATGAGGTATAAAACAAAACCAAGTATACTTGTTATATACTTGGTTAAATACTGGTTAAATTTACCAAAGACTCCTCCAGAAGTCTTTGGTAAATTTAACATTCATTATTAACTTTTATAGTATTAAAATATTATAAGTAATGTGCCAATTTCAAAGTCCTCTAAATCTTTTGTCACAAAGATATTTATAGCACTGTAAACAGAACTAAAGCCTGATATCATATATTATTAAAACTGACATTTATCTCCAAAAGAATTTGACCTATGGTGACTGAACTCCGAAAAAAGTAAAAAGACTGGTAGTTGGAGAAAAGTAGATCTCTCATATTACTTAGTCAATGGCAGTTCCATTGTAATTTAGCCTTAATCTTTTTGCTGAAATGATCTAAATAACAAAAGATCCATAATAAAAATATTTTTTAAAAAAGAAATGAGCTATTAAGCCATGAAAAGACATGGGGGAACCTTAAATGCATATTACTAAAAAAAGCAGCCAACCTGAATGAGACTACATACTGTATGATTCCAAATACATGACTGACATTCAGGAAAAGGCAAAACTATGGAGACAAAAAAATCAGTGATTGCAAGGGGTGAGGGTGATAAGGGATGAAAAGGCAGAGCACAGAGGATTTTAGGGCAGTGAAACTCTGTACATTATAATGATAGATATATGTCTTTAAACATTTGTACAAACCCAAAGAATGAACAACACCAAGAGTGAACCCTAAGGTAAACTACAGATCTGGGGTGATTATGATGTATCAAGGTAGGTTCATCCTTGGTAACAAACGTATCACTCTGGTGAGTGATTCTGATAATGGGAGAAGCTATGCATGTGTCGGGCAGCGGATGGAAATCTCTGTAACTTACTCTCAATTTTGCTGTGAAACTAAAACTGCTCTAAAAATAAAATCTTAAAAAAAAAAAGAAACCTCAAGGGGGCATCACCCCCACAATTTTGTAAGATTTATATCCAGGAGCTTGACCAGGCCCTCAAAGTAAATATCAGAGAAAATCTCCTCATGCTTCTAGCAGGGGGAGGAGAAAAGGAAGAATTTTGAAATAGGCCAGCACTCTGTTCTGCCCTCAGGAGAAATCAGTTAACCAGAGCCTAACCTGCTAGCGTATTGTCAGAGGCTAACTGACCTGGGGAAGGGAAATACCCAACAGCAGCCCACTCTTGCCATCTTGTCCAACCTAAGGAGAGAGGAAAAAAACTAAAACACTTGTGAAGTTCACAATCCAAAGATATAGGTTCAGTCAGAGACTGAGAACTAATAACAAGACTACAGAATGCTCCCCTCCCCCAACATCTCACCACCACATTGCTAAAGACCTATTTATAACAGTTACTTTTTCTTGGTACATCATGTCCAGTTATCAAGAAAAAATTACAAGACACACTGAAAAGCAAAAAACACAACGTGGCAGAAATGTTGAAATTATCACACTAAGAATTTAAAACAACTGTGATTAACATGCTAAGGGCTCCAATGGATAAAACAGACACCATGAAAGAACAGATAAGCAATGTCAACAGAGGGATGTAAATACTAAGAAAGAACCAAAAAGAAATGCCAGAGATCAAAAACACTATAATAGAAATGAAGAATGCCTTTGATGGGCTCAGTAATAGACTGGACATGGCTGAGGCAAGAATCTCCGACCTTGGGGATATCTCAATAGGAATCTCTAAAACTGAAAAGCAAGGAGAAAAAACAGAACAGAATAACCAAGAACGTAGATAACAAAAAAGTATAACATATAAATAATGGGAATACAAGAAAGAAAAAAAGTAACAGAAGAAATATTTGAAATAATAACTGAAAATTCCCCCAAATTAGTGTCAGACACCAAACCACAGATCTAGAAAGCTCAGAGAACATCAAGCAAGATAAATGCAAAAACAAAAATGAAAACAAACAAAGAAATCCTACAACTAGGCAATTCATTTCCAAACTACAGAAAAATCAAAAATAAAATCCTGAAAGGAGCCAGAAGGAAAAACCACTTTACCTACAGAGAACAAAGATAGAAATTAAATCTATCTTCTCAGAAACCATGCAGGCAAGGAGAGAGTGAAAATATTTAAAGTGTTGAGAGAAAAGAAAAACCCAACCTAGAATTCTGTACCCTGGGAAGTTATCCATCAAAGGAAAAGCAAATTAGGAACTTCTGAGACAGTGAACACGGAGAGATGCTAGAAGAGTGATGCTCTCAGAGAGAGATGGAAGCTCCGTGCCATTTCCCTTGCCTGATGCATATATCCCATCTGGCTGGTCCTGAGTCATATCCATTGTAATAAACAGCACAAGGTGAGTGGTGCTCTTGAGAACCTTCTGTGATTACTACTCACACCTTTTCCAAGGACACTTTCTTAAAAGGACCAACAAGCATCCAGTTTACTCAGATATAATCCCAGATTCATGGAGTTGCTGCTGACCAGATTACACCTGTATCACTAAGACTGGAGTTTCCAGACAAAAAGACAAGATGGCACAGTAGAAGGAACTGAGCTCACCTCTTCTTACATAATCACCAAAATCACAGCTAACTGCTGAACAACCATCAACAAAAACACGCTGGAAGCTACAAAAAGATACCCTACATCCAAAGACAAAGAAGAAGCCACAAGGAGCTGGTACAAGGGGCACAATCACAATAAAATCAAATCCCATATCTGCCAGGTGGATGACTAACAAACTGGAAAATAATTATACCACAGGAGGGAGAACCCCACATCAGCATCTACAGCCTGGGTTTCTGGCAATGGGAGAAGAAGCCCCCAGAGAACCTGGTTTTGAAGGCCAGTTTGATCACAGGAATTCCACAGGACTGGGGAAACACAAATTCCACTCTTGGAGGGCACACACAAGGTCTCATGTGCACCAGGACTCAGGGAAAAAAGCAGTGACCTCATAAGAGACTGTGCCAGACCTACCTGCCAATAATGGAGGGTCTCCATTGGAGGCAGGGGTGGCTGTGGCTCACTGCAGGGACAAAGACACTGGCAGCAGTAGTTCTGGGGAGTACTCATCAGTGTGAGCCTTCCTGGAGGCCACCAATTTCTCACCAAGACCTGGCCCCACCCAACAACCTGAAGCTTCCATTACTGGGACGCCATGGCCAAACAACCAACAAGGTGGGACACAGCCCCACCCATCAGCAGACAGGCTACTTAAAGTCTTCCTGACCACACAGCTGCCCACTAAACACACAGCATGACCCAGCCCTGCCCAACAGAGGGACAAGACCCAGCTCCACACCCCAGTGGGCAGTAACCAGTCCCTCCCACCAGAAAGCCTGCACAAGCCTCTTAGACAGCCTCATCCACCAGGGAGCAGGCAGAATAAGGAAGAAGAAATACAACCCTGTAGCCTGCATAATGGACACTGCAATCACAGGAAGTTAGACAAAATGAGACAGCAGAGAAACATATCCCACACTAAGGAACATGATAAAAGCCCAGAAGAACAATTAAATGAAGTGGAGAATGGCAATCTACCTGAAAAAGAATTCAGAGTAATGATAGTGTAGATGATCCAAGATCTCAGAAAAAGAATGGAGGTACAGATTCAGAAGATACAAGAAATGTTTAATGAAGAGCTAGAAGAACTAAACAACAAACAAACAGAAATGGACAATACAATAACTGAAATGAAAAATACACTAGAAGGGGGCTTCCCTGGTGGCGCAGTGGTTGAGAGTCCGCCTGCCGATGCAGGGGACACGGGTTCGTGCCCCAGTCTGGGAAGATACCACATGCCGCAGAGCGGCTAGGTCCATGAGCCATGGCCGCTGAGCCTGCATGTCCAGAGCCTGTGCTCCGCAACGGAAGAGGCCACAACAGTGAGAGGCCCAGGTACAGGAAAAAAAAAAAAAAAACTAGAAGGAAGCACCAACAGAATAACTGAGGCAGAAGAAAGAATGAGCGAGCTAGAAGAAAGAATGGTGGAAATCACTGCTGCAGAATAAAATAAAAAGAAATGAGGAAAGATGGTGGAGGAGTTAAGACGTGGAGATCACCTTCCTCCCCACAAATACATCAAAACTACATCTACATGTGGAACAATTCCTATAGAACACATACTGAATGCTGGCAGAAGACCTCAGACTTCCCAAAAGGCAAGAAACTCCCCACATACCTGGGTAGGGCAAAAGAAAAAAGGAAAAGCAAAGACAAAAGAATAGGGATGGGACCTGTACCTCTGGGAGGGAGCTGTGAAGGAGGAAAAGTTTCCACACACTAGGAAGCCCCTTCACTGGTGGGGATTGGCGGGGGTGGAAGTTTCGGAGCCACGGAGGAGAGCAGAGCAACAGGGGTGGAGAGGGCAAAGCGGAGAGATTCCTGCACAGAGGATTGGTGCCGACAGTACTCACCAGCCTGAGAGGCTTGTCGGCTCACACATCGGGGTGGGTGGGGGCTGGGAGCTGAGGCTCGGACTTCAGAGTTAAGATCCCAAGGAGAGAACTAGGGTTGGCTGTGTGAACACAGCCTGAAGGGGGATAGTGCACCACAGCTAGCCGGAAGGGAGTCTGGGAAAAAATCTGGACCTGCCTAAAAGGCAAGAGACCATTGTTTCAGGGTGCGCGAGGAGAGATGATTCAGAGCACCGCCTAAACAAGCTCCAGAGACAGATGCGAGCCGCAGCTATCAGCAGGGACACCAGAGACAGGCATGAAATGCTAAGGCTGCTGCTTCAGCCATCAGGAAGCCTGTGTGCAAACACAGGTCACTATCCATACCTCCCCTCCTGGGAGCCTGTGCAGCCCGCCACTGTAGGGTCCCATGATCCAGGGACAATTTCCATGGAAGAACACATGGCATGCCTCATGCTGTTGCAACGTCACACCGGCCTCTGCCACCACAGGCTCTCCCTGCATTCCGTACCACTCCCTCCCCCCAGTCTGAGTGAGCCAGAGCCCCCTAACCAGCCGCTCCTTTAACCCGTCCTGTCTGGGTGGAGAAGAGATGCCCTCAGGTAAGCTACACGCAGAGATGGGGCCAAATCCAAAGCTGAACCCCAGGAGCTGTGTGAACAAAGAAGAGAAAGGGAAATTTCTCCCAGCAGCCTCAGGAGCAGCAGATTAAATCTTCACAGTCAACGTGATGTACTCTGTATCTGTGAAATGACAACGAATCATCCCAAAAATGACACAGTGGACTATGGGAGCAACTGTAGACTTGGGGTTTGCTTTCAGTATCTCATTTGTTTCTGGTTTTATGTTTCTCTTAGTTTAGTATTTACAGCTTATTATAACTGGTAGATTTGTTTACTGATTTGGTTGCCCTCTTCCTTTTTACATTTTATATAATTTTTTTCCCTTTTTCTCTTTTTGTGAGTGTGTATGTGTATGCTTCTTTGTGTGATTTTGTCTGTATAGCTTTGCTTTTGCCATTTGTCCTAGGGTTCTGACTGTCCGTTTTGTTTTTTGTTTTGTTTTGTTTTGTTTTGTTGCGGTACGTGGGCCTCTCACTGTTGTGGCCTCTCCCGTTGCGGAGCACAAGGCTCTGGACACGCAGGCTCAGCAGCCATGGCTCACGGGCCCAGCTGCTCCGCGGCATGTGGGATCTTGCCAGACCAGGGCACGAACCCATGTCCCCTGCATCGGCAGGCGGACTCTCAACCACTGCACCAACAAGGAAGCCCCATTTTGTTTTTTAGTATACTTTTTAGTGCTTGCTATCATTGGTGGATTTGTTTTTTGGTTTGGTTGCTCTCTTCTTTCTCTCTCCTTTTTTTTATTACTTTTTATTTCTTAATTTTTTTCTATTTTAATAACTTTATTTTACTTTATTTTTTTTTTTCCTTTCTTTCATTCTTTTTCTTCTGACCCATGTGGCTGACAGGGTCTTGGTGCTCTGGCCGGATGTCAGTCCTGAGCCTCTGAGGTGGGAGAGCGGAGTTCAGGACACTGGTCCACCAAAGACCTCCCAGCCCCACGTAACATCAAACAACAAAAGCTCTCCCACAGATCTCCATCTCAACGTTAAGAACAGCAAGCTACACTGCTGGACACCCTATGGCAAACAACTAGCAACACAGGAACACAACCCCACCCATTAGCAGAGAGGCTGCCTAAAATAATAATAAGGTCATGGACACCCCAAAACACACCACCGGATGTGGTCCTGCCCACCAGAAAGACAAGATCCAGCCTCATCCACCAGAACACAGGAACCAGTCCCCTCCACCAGGAAGCCTACACAACCCACTGAACCAACCTTACCCACTGGGGACAGATACCAAAAATAATGGGAACTATGAACCTGCAGCCTGTGAAAGGGAGACCACGAACAGTAAGTTGAGCCAAAATGAGAAGGCACAGAAATACAAAGCGATGAAGGAGCAAGGTAAAAACCCACCAGACAAAACAAATGAAGAGGAAACAGGTAGTCCACCTGAAAAAGAATTCAGAGTAATAATAATAAAGGTGATCCAAAATAATGGAAATAGAATGGAGAAATTACAAGAAATGTTTAACAAGGAACTAGAAGAACTAAAGAGCGAACAAACAAGGAAAAACACCACAATAAATATAATAAAAAAAACTCTGGAAGGAATCAATAGCAGAATAACTGAGGCAGAAGAATGGATAGGTGACCTGGAAGATAAAAGAGTGGAAATAACTACTGCAGAGCAGAATAAAGAGAAAAAACATCAAAAGAATTGAGGACAATCTCAGAGACCTCTGGGACAACATTAAACACACCAACATTTGAATTATACAGGTCCCAGAAGAAGAGAAAAAAAAAAGGGGGACTGAGAAACTAATAAGAACCTGCTGTATAAAAAATAAAATAAAATTCAAAAATTCCCCCCCAAAAAATTAAATACGAAGAAAAAATATTAAAAGCAGCAAGGGAAAAGCAACAACATACAAGGGAATCCCCATAAGGTTAACAGCTGATCTTTCAGCAGAAACTCTGCAAGCCAGAAGGGAGTGGCATGGTATAATTAAAATGATGAAAGGGAAGAACCTACAACCAAGATTACTCTACCCAGCAAGGATCTCATTCAGATTCGAGGGAGAAATTAAAACCTTTACAAACAAGCAAAACCTAAGAGAATTCAGCACCACCAAACCAGCTCTACAACAAATGCTAAAGGAACTTCTCTCAACAGGAAACACAAGAGGAGGAAAAGACTTAAAATAACAAACACAAAACAATTTAAAAAATGGTAATAGGAACATACATATGGATAATTATGCTCCAAACAAAAGACATACACTAGCTGAATGGAAACAAAAACAAGACCCAAACATATGCTGTCTACAAGAACCCACTTCAGACCTACGGACACATACAGACTGAAAGTGAGGGGATGGAAAAAGATATTCCATGTAAATGGAAATCAAAAGAAAGCTAGAGTAACAATTCTCATATCAGACAGACTTTAAAATAAAGACTATTACAAGAGACAAAGAAGGACACTACATAATGATCAAGGGATGAATCCAAGAAGAAGATATAACACTTGTAACTATTTATGCACCCAACATAGGAGCACCTCAATACATAAGGCAAATGCTAACAGCCATAAAAGGGGAAATTGACAGTAACACAATCATAGTAGGGGACTTTAACACCCCACTTTCACCAATGGAAAGATCATACAAAATGAAAATAAATAAGGAAACACAAGCTTTAAATGATACATTAAACAAGATGGACTTAATTGATATTTATAGGACATTCCATCCAAAAACAACAGATTACACTTTCTTCTCAAGTGCTCATCGAACATTCTCCAGGATAGATCACATCTTGGGTCACAAATCAAGCCTCACAAACTTAAGAAAATAAAAATCGTATCAAACATCATTTCCAACCACAACGCTGTAAGATTAGAAATCAATTAAACGAAAAAAAAGTATAAAAAAACACAAACAGGGGCTTCCCTAGTGGCGCAGTGGTTGAGAGTCCATCTGCCGATGCAGGGGACACGGGTTCATGCCCCAGTCCGGGAGGATCCCACATGCCGCGGAGCAGCTGGGCCCGTCAGCCATGGACGCTGAGCCTGCGCGTCCGGAGCCTGTGCTCCTCAACGGGAGAGGCCACAACAGTGAGAAGCCCGCGTATAGCAAAAAAAAAAAAAAAAAAACCCACAAACACATAGAGGCTAAACAATGCACTGCTAAATAACCAAGAGATCCTAAAGAAATCAAAGAATAAAGAAAAGAATACACAGTAACAAATGACAATGAAAACATAATGACCCAAAACCTATGGGACACAAAAAAAGCACTTCTGTAGGGAACTTCATAGCAATTCAATCTCACCTCAAGAAACAACAAAAAACTCAAATAAACAATCTAAACTTACACCTAAAGCAACTAGAGTAAGAAGAACAAAAAAAAACCCAAATTTAGCAAAAGGAAAGAAATCATAAAGATCAGATCAGAAATAAATAAAAAAGAAATGAAGTAAACCATAGCAAAGATCAATAAAACTAAAAGCTGGTTCTTTGAGAAGATAAACAAAATTGAAAAACCATTAGCCAGACACATCAAGAAGAAAAGGGAGAAGACTCAAATCAACAGAATTAGAAATGAAAAAGGAGAAGTAACAACTGACACTGAAGAAATACAAAGGATCATGAGAGATTACTACAAGCAACTATATGCCAATAAAATGGACAACCTGGAAGAAATGGACAAATTCTTAGAAAAGCACAACCTTCCGAGACTGAACCAGGAAGAAATAGAAAATATGAACAGATGAATCACAAGCACTGAAATTGAAATTGTGATTAAAAATCTTCCAGCAAATAAAGGCCCAGGAGGGACTTCACTGGTGGAGCAGTGGTTAAGAATCCACCTGCCAATGCAGGGGACATGGGTTCAAGCCCTGGTCCGGGAATATCCCACATGCCGCAGAGCAGCTAAGCCCGTGTACCACAACAACTGAGTCTGTACTCTAGAGTACATGAGCCACAACTACTGAGTCCACATGCCACAACTACTGGAGCCCACGCACCTAGAGCCTTTGCTCCACAACAAGAGAATCCACTGCAATGAGAAGCCCGCACACCGCAGCACAGAGTAGCCCCTACACGCCAAAACTAAAGAAAGCCCGCACGCAGCAACGAAGACCAAACACAACCAAAAATAAATAAATAAACAAACAAACTAAAGGCCGAGGACCAGATGGCTTCACAGACGAATTCTACCAAACATTTAGAGAAGAGCTAACATCTATCCTTCTCAAACTCTTCCAAAATACAGCAGAGGGAGGAACACTTCCAAACTCATTCTACAAGGCAACCATCACTCTGATACCAAAACCAGACAAGGATGACACAAAAAAAGAAAACTACAGGCCAATATCACTGATGAACATAGATGCAAAAATCCTTAACAAAATACTAGCAAACAGTTTGTCCTATAGTTTCTTAACTATAAATGAAAAATGGATCTTGAAAATTACACATATTGGTTTTTTCACTTGATATGTCTGATTTTTGCTCCTCCAAAAAAAAAAAATACTAGCAAACAGAATTCAACAGCACATTAAAAGAATCATACACCAAGGGCTTCCCTGGTGGTGCAGTGGTTGAGAATCTGCCTGCCAATGCAGGGGACACGGGTTCGAGACCTGGTCTGGGAGGATCCCACATGCCGTGGAGCAACTGGGCCCGTGAGCCAAAACTACTGAGCCTGTGAGTCTGGAGTGTGTGCTCCTCAACAAGAGAGGCTTTGACAGTGAGAGGCCCGCACACCGTGATGAAGAGTGGCACCCACTTCCCACCACTAGAGAAAGCCCTCGCACAAAAATGAAGACCCAACACAGCCAAAAATTAATTAATTAATTTAAAAAAAAAAGAATCATACACCATGATCAAGTGGGTTTTATCCCCGGAAGGCAAGGATTCTTCAATATACACAAATCAATCAGTGTAATAAACCATATTAACAAATTCAGGGAGAACAACCATATGATCATCTTAATAGATGCAGAAAAAGTTTTCAACAAAATTCAGTACCCATTTATGATAAAAACCCTCCAGAATGTAGGCACAGAGGGAACTTACCTCAACATAATAAAGGCCATATATGACAAACCCACAGCCAACATTGTTCTCAATGGTGAAAAACTGAAACCATTTCCACTAAGATCAGGAACCAGACAAGACTGCCCACTCTCACCACTATTATTCAACATAGTTTTGAAAGTTTTAGCCACAGCAATCAGAGAAGAAAAAGAAATAAAAGGAATCCAAATCGGAAAAGAAGAAGTAAAACTGTCACTGTTTGCAGATGACGCAATACTATACATAGAGATGGTGAGATATACCATGCTCTTGGATTGGAAGAATCAATATTGTGAAAATGACTATTCTACCCAAAGCAATCTACAGATTCAATGCAATGCCTATCAAATTACCAATGGCATTTTTCACAGAACTAGAACAAAAAATCTTAAAATTTGTATGGACACACAGAAGACCCTGAATAGCCAAAGCAATCTTGAGGAAGAAAAGTGGAGCTGGAGGAATCAGACTCCCAGACATCAGACTATACTACAAACCTACAGTAATCAAGACGGTATGGTACTGGCACAAAAACAGAAATATAGATCAATGGAACAGGATAGAAAGCTCAGAGATAAACCCACGCACATATGGTCACCTTATTTTTGATAAAGGAGGCAAGAATATATAATGGAGAAAAGACAGCCTCTTCAATAAGTGGTGCTGGGAAAACTGGACAGCTACATGTAAAAGAATGAAATTAGAACACTTCCTAACACCATACACAAAAATAAACTCAAAATGGATTAAAGACCTAAACGTAAGACCAGATACTATAAAACTCTTAGAGGAAAACATAGGAAAAACACTCTGATGTAAACCACAGCAAGATCTTTTTGACTCACCTCCTAGAGTAATGAAAATAAAATCAAAAATAAGCAAATGGGGGTTCCCTAGTGGCGCAGTTGTTGAGAGTCTGCCTGCCAATGCAGGGGACACGGGTTCATGCCCCAGTCTGGGAGGATCCCACATGTCGCAGAGCGGCTGGGCCCGTGAGCCATGGCTGCTGAGCCTGCGCATCCGGAGCCTGTGCTCCGCAACGGGAGAGGCCACAGCAGTGAGAGGCCCGCGTACCACAAAAAAAAAAAAAAAAAAAAAAGGGACCTAATTAAACTTAAAAGCTTTTGCACAGCAAAGGAAACCATAAACAAGACGAAAAGACAACCCTCAGAATGGGAGAAAATATTTGCAAATGAAGCAACTGACAAAGGATTAATCTCCAAAATATACAAGCAGCTCATGCACCTCAATATCAAAACAACAAATAACCCAATCCAAAAATGGGCAGAAGACCTAAATAGACATTTCTCCAAAGAAGACATACAGATGGCCAAGAGGCACATGAAAAGATAATCAACATCACTAATCATTAGAGAAATGCAAATCAAAACTACAATGAGGTATCACCTCATACCAGTGAAAACGGCCATCATCAAAAAATCTACAAACAATAAATGCTGGAGAGGGTGTAGAGAAAAGGGAACCTTCTTGAACTGTTGGTGAGAATGTAAATTGATACAGCCACTATGGAGAACAGTATGGAGCTTCCTTAAAAAACTAAAAACAGAACTACCATATGACCCAACAATCCCCCTACTGGGCATATACCCTGAGAAAACCATAATTCAAAATGACACATGTACCCCAATGTTCACTGCAGCACTATTTACAACAGCCAAGACATGAAAACAACCTAAATGTCCAATGACAGATGAGTGGATAAAGAAGATGTGGTACATATATACAATGGAATATTACTCAACCATAAAAAGGAACAAAATTGGGTCATTTGTAGAGATGTGGATGGACCTAGAGTCTGTCATACAGAGTGAAGTAAGTCAGAGAAAAACAAATATCATATATTAATGCATAAATGTGGAATATAGAAAAATGCTACAGATGAACCTATTTCCAGGGCAGGAATAGTGACGCAGACGTAGAGAACGAACATGTGGATGTGGCGGGGGTGGGGGGGAGGGTGGGATGAACTGGGAGATTAGGATTGACATATATACACTACAATGTGTAAAACAGATAGCTAGTGGGAACCTGATGAATAGCACAGGGAACTAAGCTTGGTGCTCTGTGATGACCTAGATGGGTGGGATGGGGAGGTGGGGGGTGGGAGGGAGGTCCAAGAGGGAGGGAATATATGTGTACATATAGTTGATTCACTTCGTTGTACAGCAGAAACTAACACAACATTGTAAAGCAATTATACTCCAATTTAAAAAATAAAAGAGGGGACTCACTACAGATCCTATGGACATTAAAAAGGTAATAAAGGAATAATATGAACAACTCAATGCCCACATATTTGAAAACCTAGATAAAATGGACCAATTCCTTGAAACATACACTTTGCCAAAACTCATACAAGAAACAATTTGAAAAGGCCTGTATTTATTAAAGAAATTGAACTAGTAATTAATAACCTTCCAAAACAGAAAGCATCAGGCTGATACGGGTGCACTAGTGAGTTCTACCACACATTGAAGGGAAAAATTAAACCAATTCTCTACAATCTTTTTCAGAGGACAGAAGCAGAGGGAATACTACCTAACTCATTCTATGAGGCTAACATTACTGTGATATCAAAACCAGACAGACATTACAAGAACAGAAAACTATAGATCAATATCTCTCATGAGCCGAGATGCAAAAAACCTCAACAGAATATTAGTAAATTGAATCCAACAATGCATAAAATGTATTATAAACCACAACCAACTGGAATATATCCCAGGTATGCAACACTAGCTCAACACACAAAAATCAATTAATGTAATCCACCCATCAACAGGCTGAGAAAAAAAATTGCATGATCTTATCAATAAATGCAGGAAAAGCATTTGGGAAATCCCAGCACCCATTCAGAATAAAAATTCTCAGTAAACTGAAAATAGAGGGGAACTTTCTCAACGAAATAAAATCTACAAAAAACCCTATAGCTAACATAATATTTAGTGGTGAGAAATGCCAAGCTTTCCCACTGAGATCAGGTACAAGGCAAGAATGTCCTCTCTCAGCACTCCTTACCAATACTGTCGGACTTCCCTTGTAGCGCAGTGGTTGAGAATCCACCTGCCAATGCATGGGACATAGGTTCGAGCCCTGGTCCAGGAAGATCCCACATGCCGCGGAGCAACTAAGCCCATGCGCCACAACTACTGAGCCTGCACTCTAGAGCCCGCGAGCCACAACTACTGAGACCACATTCCACAACTACTGAAGCCTGTGCACCTAGAGCCCGTGCTCCACAACAAGAGAAGCCACCGCAATGAGAAGCCCGCATATCACAAGGAAGAGTAACCCCCTCTCGCCGCAACTAGAGAAAGCCTGCGCGCAGCAACGAAGACCCAACACAGCCAAAAATTAATTAATTAATTAATTAACAACAAAAAAAAAATCGCACTGTGCTGAAAGTTCTAGCTAATGCAATAATAGAAGAAAAGGAAATAAATGGTATAAAGATTGGGAAGAAAGAAATAAAACTGTATTTGTTCACAAATGACATGATAGTCTATTTAGAAAATTCTAAAGAATGGATAAAAATATTCCTGGAAGTAATAAGTGATTATAGCAAGGTTGTAGAATACCAGGTTAATATACAAAAGTCAACTGATTTCCTATATACCAGCAAGAAACAAGTGAAATTTGAAATTTAAAATACAACCCATTTAAATTATAAAGCAAAAAAAAAACCACTTCGGCATAAATCTAAGAAAATATTTATAAGATTTATATGAGGAAAACTACAAAACTCTGATGATAGAAATCATAGAACTAAATAAATGGAGAGATTATCCATGTTCTTTGACAAGAAGACATATTGTCAAGATGTCAGTTCTTCCCAACTTAATCTATAGATTCAAAGCAATCCCAATCAAAATCCCAGCAAGTTATTTTGCAGATATTGACAAACTGATTCTACAGTTTATACAGGGAGGCAAAAGACACAGAAGAACTAACACAATATTTAAGAAGAACAAAGTTAGAGGACTGACTACCCAATGTCAAAACTTACTTTAAAGCCATAATAAGCAAAACAGTGAGATATTGACAAAAGAAACAATTCAACTGTCCATCAACATAGCACATTCATACAGAAGAAAACACATGATGAAGTAAAGCTGTACACATCAACATGAATGAATTTTAAAACATAAAGATATAAAAATGAGCAAAATAAAATCACAGAATATAAAAAGGGCACATTATATGTCAATATAAAAAACAGGACAAAATAAGCAAAATACTGTTTAACTATACATTCACAGGTGGTAAAACTATAAATAAATGCAAGGAGTGATTATCACAGAATTCAGCATAATGGACTTCCTTGACAGTCCCGTGGTTAAGAATCAGCCTTCCAATGCAGGGGATGCGGGTTCGATCCTTGGTCAGGGAACGAAGATCCCACATGCTGCGGGGCTACTAAGCCCGCATGCTCTAGAGTCCACGCACCGCAACTACAGAGAAGCCCACGCACTGCAACGAAAGATCCCGTGTGCCACAACTAAGACCCCACACAGCCAAATAAATAAATAAATAAGAATTCACATAATGACTGTTATCTGGAGGGAGGGCCTTAAGAGGTACTATAAATTTCTATTGACCTGGATGGCAAGTACATGGATGGGTGCTTGAATTACTATTATTTTTTCAACTATACAAATACTTCATATGTGGGGACTTCCCTGGTGGCACAGTGATTAAGAATCCACCTGCCAATACAGGGGACACAGGTTCGATCCCTGGTCTGGGAAGATCCCACATGCCACGGAGCAACTAAGCCCATGTGCCACAACTACTGAGCCTGCACTCTAGAGCCCACTTGCCACAACTACTGAAGCCCGTGTGCCTAGAGCCAGTGCTCCACAACAAGAGAACCCACTGCAATGAGAAGCCCGTGCACCACAACAAAGAGTAGCCCCTGCTCGCTGCAACTAGAGAAAGCCCACACCCACAGCAACGCAGACCCAATGCAGCCAAAAATAAATAATAATTTTTTTTAAAAATAAATTGATTAATAAAAAAATACTTCACATGTACTTCTTTGTATGTATAATATATTTAGTAATTTTTAAAAACTTAAACCCCTCCAGATTGGCATAATGCCAACTTTACAGATAAGGAAAGAAAATTACATAAATTGTCCAAAGTTAATACCATAGCTATAAGTTGCTGAATTGAAACTTGAAATCATGTTTGCCAAATTTCAAAAGCTATGCTCTTTCCTCTATATTACATAACTTCTGCTCTATCTACTGGATACTAATACTTATACAACTACTAAGTGCTGGAATTCTGTGACTTAGGTGAGAAAAACACCATTAATCTTTGCTAATAAGGCTTCCCTGGTGGTGCAGTGGTTGAGAGTCCGCCTGCCGATGCAGGGGACATGAGTTCGTGCCCCGGTCCGGGAGGGTCCCACATGCCATGGAGCGGCTGGGCCCGTGAGCCATGGCCGCTGAGCCTGCGCGTCCGGAGCCTGTGCTCCGCGGCAGGAGACGCCACAGCAGTGAGAGGCCCCCGTACCGCAAAAAAAAAAAAATCTTTGCTAATAAAAAATATGCAAATATAAGCTAATGACCAATTGACGACAGAACCGGTGCTATTATCTTCCAGTGTTAATGATGTTCCTCCTGTAACAATTTTCCACACTCGCGGATACCTGGTCATAATTAAAGGTTTAGCTTTTCTCAAGCTAGCTAACCTGCATGAGAATCAAACCAATTAAATGATGCTACATTTCATTAGCATCTAGCACTAAAAAAATGGTCTACTGATGCCAAGATTTTCAGTTTCTTCTCTTATACATAAGCCCTGCTAAAATGAAGAGGAGAGAACTTAACCTAAGGAATCCTGGAGTTCAAATCCTGAAGCTTCCACTTAAGAACTACTTTGACCTTGAGCAAATTATCAGTACTTTACCTCTTTGAGCCTGTTTTCTATCCCACAAAATTTTTGCCAGAAATAAATGAGATAATGCAGTATAAAAATTTTAGGTCACTGCACTGTATTTCACAGATGTGCAACAAATGCTCATTTCCTTCCTTTATTCTAGGAATGGGAAAGAAAAAACAAATTGAGAAGCAAAAAGATAGCCAGAAAAATAAAGTAGAAGAATCTTTAAGAACAGTTTCTCAGGCAAAAATAAGAACAATTTAGTGGTAATAAAGATTTCCCTCCATTAGCAGCAGTAATAAATATAAACAAAATTCAGCTCTCAAGATTCTATTTCCTGTATAGTCCTTTGATGAAGATGAGAACTCTACAGTTATTAAAAGGTAGCATTCCCTCAGAGTTCCTATAAAGGATTAAGATTAAATTACAGAGTTTCTGATCTGCTATTTATTTTACTATGTTGAACCAGTTTTTCAAATTATAAAACAACTCAGCAATATATCATGGTACAGGAAATGTAAACCAAATCTTTTACCTTTTGGATTCAGGAGGCTGTCTCTTCTTTATCATTTCACGGAGTCTTGCAGCTGACTGCAAAATACACAAAACATACACATGTAAAAAAACACTATCTTATAACTACATAGCTTACCTTCTAAAATATTAGGTATCTGCTACTGTTTCCACACTAAACCAAGATCTATATAGCAACTAAAGAACCGTGAGATATGATACCTGTTCTTCTAGTAGACGTGAGGCAAATACACTATCAATAATAAAGACAAGTATATAATACTATCTAATGTACTGACATTCTGATACCTTGGACCAAGTTGCTAACAAGTTTACATCATTAAACATTAAACATTTATCAAATATACTACAAATTTAAAAGTTTAAATTCTACTACAGGCAATCCTACTTTGGTGTTTTCCAGAAAAGTTGCAGGTTATACTTCCACAAATCAAATCAGAATTTCTGTTAACTAAAATCAAAATCAGGGATACTTTTGTCTAAATTATGAATTTTCAACTGTTAGTGACTCAACAATTTAGTCCCTTATATTAACTCACCCTCCCTCCCCTCAAGATGCAAATACACACTGAATATTTAGGAATCTGGTATTCAGAGAAACCAAATAGTTATTTAATAAAGCCAAGGATTTAATGTATTTTGGGGGAAAACATCACATACCCTCCTAAACAGCTATTCTCTCATACATAGAAATTTTACCCCAGTGTGAAGACCTTCAGTGTAAATTATACCTTTAGTAATAATGATTATAAAACATTAGCATACTTCTGGCCACTTATCCTTAAAGTTTCCTATACAAAGCATACTCCCATATATTCTTTTTTTTTTTTTTTTTGGCCTTGCCACACTGCATAAGGGATCTTAGTTCCCTGACCAGGGATTGAACCTGCACCCCCTGCAATGGAAGCTCGGAATCTTAACCATGGGACTTCCAGGAAAGTTCCTCGCATCTATTCTTAAAGTTTAAAATAAAAAGCCGTCCTCTCTCTCCTCTACCACACATCCCTTAACCCATCCCTCCCACTTCACCTTTAACCTTTAGTTAAAGCAACCTCTTGGAACATACCCTGTTTCTTTGAATCCAAGACAACTATTCATAAGACACCATTATCTTATGTACTACCAAAAAAGGGGTGAGGGGAAGCTGCCAGTTATAGTTTTAATATGCCAATTTCAAAAAAAAATGTCTTGGAATCAATAAAATATGGTAACCTCTTTCTATTAAGTGAAAATCTTGCTCCTAGCTTTACCCTCCCTCATTTGACACTATGAAACCTGATACTATGAGTATTTTATCAACCTACTGGCAAGAGGAATAGTATCTCAGTTTTAATTAGAAACTCCACACAAACCTCAGACAACTGAAGAGAAGCAAAAAAGTTTGCATTTTCTGATATGTTCTTCAGCCTCTTCTTTTCGTATGGTGACAATCCTGAAAAATCATCCTGTGAAATTACACCAAAAAGATTCTGTTACTTTATATAATCCATAGCAAAAGTGCCTCGCAAAACTAGTTGTTGCATTCTCCACATGTATATTTTCCTTCAAATTGCACCTACTCTAATTATTTTATGTTATCTTACCAAACAGGACATAATCTTTGCTGCATTGAATATTGAGATAAAGAGTCTGAGTTTGGGATAATCACAGAATATATGTATGGCTTCCCAATTAAATAACAAGTGATCTGATGTCAGAAGTCAAGTGGTGTAACCTAATAGCACATTACTTCCTACTGGCCGTTAATTGTACTATTTCTCAAAGTTATCTTTTTATTAAACAAAACAAGAAAAAACTCAATAACAGAAATTTTAAAATTCATTGAAATGGTTAAAGAAATTCAGAAAAGAGAACAAAGAAAGAGAAACACATGGGCAAAAAAGACAACTTTGAACTAGAAAATCTTGGAGGTCCAATATTCAACTAATAGTTGTAGGGGGAAAAAAGGAGCAGAGAAAACGGAGAGAAAATCATTAGATAAATAATACAAGAAAATTTCTCAAAACTGAAGAAATGAGTTACCAGATTAAAAGGGCCTGACATGTATGCAACACAGTGAATGAAAAAAGACTCAAGCCTAGGCACATGATCACAAAATTTCTCAGTTCCTGAGATGGGTGAGTTAAGAGAAGATCCCAAAAGCTTGCAGAGGGAAAAATAGACCACAAAGAACCAAGAATCAGAATGATACTAACTTCTCAATATTGAGGAAGCTAGAAAACAATGGAAGAATGTGTTAAAAATGATAAGGAAAAATTATTTTCAACTTACAATTCTAAATCCAGTTAAGCCAGCAATCAAATAAAAAGCATAAAGACTTTTTCAGACATGCAAACTATCTTTCATACACCTGTTTTCAGGAAGTTACTATAAGCTGCACTTCATCAAAATGAGATAATAAACCAAGAAAGAGAAAGACAGGATCCAGGCTACAGAAGCTCCAACACAGGACAGATAAAAGATAAAAGAAATTTAAAGGAAAGCAGTAAAAAGAAGGCCAAGAAAGAGTAAAACAGTCCAGAAAGAAGTAGGAAGATGGAGGGCCCCAGAAAATATTTCATGAATAAAATATATATATACACATGAAGCCATTAGAATTATGTGATTTACATTGAGAGAAATTTTGCAACTCAGGTAAAGCTTGGACTGTACGTAATAAGGATCTGGGAAGGGAAAACATGGGGTGGGGGGAGAAGGGGACAGCACACATGTTTAAACTTCACTTTCCATAGTAAGTCAATAGATAATGTGGGGGAGAAAAGCTAAAATGGCTTAAAGTGCAATTTGTCTGTTGAGCAGCAACCACAAATAGAGAGGTATGTGACAGAAAATTGTTGGCTGTTTTGATTTGTTCCTGTGTATACATGTGTGTACATATGGAATTACCTCTATGTAAGATACATATACACACACACGTGGAATTATATGATGTAAACACATATGTACATGCATCAATTTGACCAAAATAAAGATTTTTCTCACACACACATAAAATAACAGTGGCAGCAAAGGTTATTTTGACATTGCCTTTAAAATTGCTTCTCAGAGAAAAACATCACCACCATCATCATCAAGAACTTCCTAAGAATCTATTTCAAAATGGTGCATTTGGAGATCAAAGAAACAAATTTAAATGATTCTACTTACCACAGGAAAAATTAAGAAAATTAACAAAAATCATCAGACATTTTTTTGAGGTATGTGTAATTCAAACTATTCTCACCCATTACGCACCCCTCAAAAACTTGCAACATCAAACACTGAGCAAAGAATATCAGACAAAGTGGGCTGTCAAAGTAAATATATTATAGAAAATAGATATCTTTTTAATTCCATTATCTCGACACTTGAGAAGTTACTGCATCTATAAAACAGGAAAAGAAATGCTATCCTTAAAAAAACGAAAGAAGGAAAATAACTTGAATTAAAAATATGCTTGGGGGGCTTCCCTGGTGGCGCAGTGGTTGAGAGTCCGCCTGCCGATGCAGGGGACACGGGTTCGTGCCCTGGTCCGGGAAGATCCACATGCCGTGGAGCGGCTGGGCCCGTGAGCCATGGCCGCTGAGCCTGCGCGTCCGGAGCCTGTGCTCCGCAATGGGAGAGGCCACAGCAGTGAGAGGTCCGCGTACCGCAAAA
>NW_020837995.1:11128727-11233672 GCF_003676395.1 Aethalodelphis obliquidens | reverse complement strand
AAAAAAAAAAAAAAAAAAAAAAAAAAAAAAAATATGCTTGGGGGCTTCCCTGGTGGCGCAGTGGTTGAGAGTCCGCCTGCTGATGAAGGGGACACGGGTTCGTGCCCCGGTCCAGGAAGATCCCACATGCCGTGGAGTGGCTGGCCCCGTGAGCCATGGCCGCTAAGCCTGTGCATCCGGAGCCTGTGCTCCGCAACGGGAGAGGCCACAACAGTGAGAGGCCCGCGTACCACAAATGCTTCATGCCAAAAATTTACAAACTATATGAAAACAAATACAACATTCCCCAAATGACAAAACTGTAGAGATGGAAAACAAATTAGTGGTTGCCAGGGGTTAAGGATGGTGAGAGGGAGGGCAGTGGGCATAACTATAAAGGGGTAGCCTAACAGAGATCTTTGTAGAGATGGAGTATTTCTGTAACATGATTGTGGTGGTGGCTACATGAATCTATACATGTGATAAAATGATACAGAACTATACACACACCTTATACCAATATGAATTTCCTGGTTTTGATATTGCAATGTAGTTATTTAAGATGTACTCATTGGGGGAGTTCCCTGATGGCCAAGTGGTTAGGACTCTGCACTCTCACTGCCAAGGGCCTGGTTCAATCAAAAAACAAACAAGATGTCCTCATTGGGAAAAACTGGGTGAAGAATACATGAGACCTCTCTGTACTACTTTTGCAAATTGCTATGAATCTGTAATCACTTTGAAATAAAATTTTTTAAAAATATACATTTCTCAGCTAACATCATATTTAATGGTGAAAAACTGAAAGGTTTTCCCCTAAACTTCGGAACAAGATAAATATGTCTGCTCTAGCCACTTCTGTTAAACATTGTACTGGAAGTTCTAGCAAGGACAATTAGACAAAAAAGGAAATAAAAGACATCCAGATTGGAAAGGAAGAAATATAACTATCTTTATTGCCAATGACATAATCTTATACGTAGAAAATCCTAAAGAATCCACACAAAAAAATTAGAATAAATGACTTCAGCAAAGTTGTAAGATACAAGATCAACATACAAAAATAAGTTGTATTTCTATAATTATCAATGGTCAGAAAATGAAATTAAGAAAACAATACCATTCATAATAGCATCAAAAAGAAAAATATACTTTGACACAAATTTAACCAAAGAAGTGCAAGGCTTGTACACAGAACATTACAAAATATTGAAGGAAATTAAAGAAGATCTAAGTAAATGGAAAGACATCTCATGTTCATAGATTGAAAAACTTAATATTGTTAAAATGGCAATACTTCCCAAATTGACCTACAGATTCAGTGCAATATCTGTCAAAATTCTAAATGTCATTTTTGCAGAAATGGATAAGCTGATCCTAAAATTCATACGGCAATGCAAGGGACACAGAATGGCCAAACAATCTTGAAAAAGAAGAACCAAGTTAAAAGACTCACACTTCCTGATTTCAAAACTTAACTACAAAGCTACAGTAGTTAAAACAGTGTGGAACTGGCATAAGGATAGGCAGATAGATCAACTAAATAAAACTGAGTCTAGAAATAAACCTATATACCTATGGTGAATTTGTTTTCAATAAGGAAGTCCAGACCATTCAACGTGAAAGAAGAGTCTTGACAACAAATGGTTCTAGGACAAAAAGACATCCATATGCAAAAGTATGAATTTGGACCCCATCTCATATCATATACAAAAATTAACTCAAAATAGATCAAATACCTAAATTTAACAGCTAAAGCTATAAAATTCTCAGAAGGAAATATAGGTGTAAGTCTTCATAACCCTGGCGTAGGCAATGGTTTCTTAGATATGACACCAAAGCACCAGCAACAAAAGAAAAAATAAACTGACCTCGAATTAAAATTTTTAAATGAAATTTAAATTTAAAACATTTGTATGTCAAAGGACATTATCAAGAAAGTGAAAAGAAAGTCCCAGAATGAGAGAAAATATTTGCAAATAATATATCTAATAAGGACCTAGTGTCCAGAATACATAAAGGACTCTTACAATTCAACAAGAAAAAGACAACTTAGGGGCTTCCCTGGTGGCGCAGTGGTTGAGAGTCCGCCTGCCGATGCAGGGGACACGGGTTTGTGCCCTGGTCCGGGAAGATCCCACATGCCGCGGAGCGGCTGGGCCCGTAAGCCATGGCCGCTGAGCCTGCGCGTCCGGAGCCTGTGCTCCACAACGGGAGAGGCCACAACAGTGAGAGGCCCACATACCGCAAAAAAAAAAAAAAAAAAGGACAACTTAGAGGAGACCTTCAAGATGGCGGAGGAGTAAGACATGGAGATCACCTTCCTCCCCACAAATACATCAGAAATACATCTACATGTGGAACAACTCCTACAGAACACCTACTGAACGCTGCCAGAAGACCTCAGACTTCCCAAAAGGCAAGAAACTCCCCACGCACCTGGGTACGGCAACAAAGAAAAACAGAGACAAAAGAATAGGGACAGGGCCTGCACCTCTGGGAGGGAGCTGCGAAGGAGGAAAAGTTTCCACACACTAGAAAGGGCAAAGCGGAGAGATTTCCGCACAGAGGATTGGTGCCGACCAGCACTCACCAGTCTGAGAGGATTCTCTGCTCACCTGTTGGGGTGGGTGGGGACTGGGAGCTGAAGCGCAGGCTTCGGAGGTCAGATCCCAGGGAGAGGACTGGAGTTGGCCATGTGAACACAGCCTGAAGGGGGATAATGCGCCACAACTAGCCGGGAGGGAGTCCAGGAAAAAGTCTGGACCTGCCTAGAGGCAAAGAGACCACTGTTTTGGGGTACAAGGAGAGGGGATTCAGAACACCACTTAAACAAGCTCCAGAGACGGGTGCAAGCCACGCCTTTCAGCGTGGTCACCAGAGATGGGCATGAAACACTAAGACTGCTGCCGCAGCCACCAAGAAGCCTGTGTGCAAGCACAGGTCACTATCCACACCTTCCCTCCCGGAAGCCTGTGCAGCCCGCCACTGCCAGGGTCCCGTGATGCAGGGACAACTTCCCAGGAGAACACACAGCACACCTCATGCTGTTGCAATGACATGCTGGCTTCTGCCACCACAGGCTCGCCACGCATTCCATACCCCTCCCTCCCCCCCCGGCCTGAGTGAGCCAGAGCCCCCTAATCAGCTGCTACTTTAACGCCGTCCTGTCTGAGCGAAGAACAGACGCCCTCAGGTGACCGACACGCAGAGGCAGGGCCAAATCCAAAGATGAACCGCAGGAGCTGTATGAACAAAGAAGAGAAAGGGAAATTTCTCCCAGCAGCCTCAGGAGCAGCGGATTAAATCTCCACAACTTGATGTACCCTGTATCTGTGGAATACCTGAATAGACAACGAATCAACCCAAAATTGAGGCAGTGGATTTTGGGAGCAACTGTAGACTTAGAGTTTGCTTTCTGCATCTAATTTGTTTCTGGTTTCATGTTTATCTTAGTTTAGTATTTAGAGTTAATTGTCATTAGTAGATTTCTTTATTAATTTGGTTGCTCTCTTCCTCCTTTTTTTATATATATATAGATATTTTTTCCTTTTTCTCTTTTTGTGAGTGTGTACGTGTATGCTTCTTTCTGTGATTTTGTCTGTACAGTTTTGCTTTTACCATTTGTCCTACTGTTCTGTCTGTCCGTTTTTGTTTTTGTTTTTTAAGTAGTTTTTAGTGCTTGCTATCATTGGTGGATTTGTTTTTTGGTTTGGTTGCTCTCTTCTTTCTTTCTTTATTATTTTTTCATTTTTTTATTTTTAATAATTATTTTTTTATCTTAACTCTATTTATTATTTTTTCTTTCTTTCTTTCATTTTTTTCTCGCTTTTCTTCTGAGCCATGTGGCTAACAGGGTCTTGGTGCTCCAGCTGGGTATCAAGCCTATGCCTCTGAGGTGGGAGATCAGAGCTCAGGATGTTGGTCCACCAGAGACCTCCCAGCTCCATGTAATATCAAATGGCAAAAGCTCTCCCAGAGATCTCCATCTCAATGCTAGGACCCAGCTCTACTCAACAACCAGCAAGCTACAGTGCTGGACACCCTATGCCAAACAACTAACAGGACAGGAACACAACCCCACCCGCTAGCAGAGAGGCTGCCTAAAATCATAATAAGGTCACAGACACCCCAAAACACACCACTGGACGTGGTCTTGCACACCAGAAAGACAAGATCCAGCCTCATCCACCAGAACACAGGCACTAGTCCCCTCCACCAGGAAGCCTTCACAACCCACTGAACCAACCTTGGCCACTAGGGGCAAACACCAAAAACAACGGGAACTACGAACATGCAGCCTGCGAAAAGGAGACCCCAAACACAGTAAGTTAAGCAAAATGGGAAGACAGAGAAATACACAGCAGATGAAAGAGCAACATTAAAACCCACCAGGCCAAACAAATGAAGAGGAAATAGGCAGTCTACCTGAAAAAGAATTCTGAGTAATGGTAGAAAAGATGATCGAAAAACTTGAAAATAGAATGCAGAAAATAAAGAAACGTTTAACAAGGACCTAGAAGAACTAAAGAGCAAACAAACAATGATGAACACAATAAATGAAATAAAAAATTCTCTAGAAGGAATCAACAGCAGAATAACTGAGGCAGAAGAACGGATAAGTGACCTGGAAGATAAAATAGTGGAAATAACCACTGCAGAGCAGAATAAAGGAAAAAGAATGAAAAGAATTGAGGACAGTCTCAGAGACTTCTGGGACAACATAAACACACCAACATTCAAATAATAGGGGTCCCAGAAGAAGAAGAGTAAAAGAAAGGGACTGAGAAAATATTTGAAGAGATTATAGTTGAAAACTTCTCTAATATGGGAGAGGAAATAGTCAATCAAGTCCAGGAATCACAGAGAGTCCCATACAGGATAAATTCAAGGAGAAACATGCCGAGACACACATTAATCAAACTAACAAAAATTAAACTCAAAGAAAAAATATTAAAAGCAACAAGGGAAAAGCAACAAATAACCTACAACGGAATCCCCATAACCTTCCAAGAAACAAAAGCCCAGGACTAGATGGCTTCACAGGAGAATTCTATCAAACATTTAGAGAAGAGCTAACACCTATCCTTCTCAAACTCTTCCAAAATATAGCAGAGGGAGGAACACTCCCAAACTCATTCTACAAGGCCACCATCACCCTGATGCCAAAACCAGACAAGATGTCATTAAGAAAGAAAACTACAGGCCAATATCACTGATGAACACAGATGCAAAAATCCTCAACACACTACTAGCAAACAGAATCCAACAGCACATTAAAAGGATCATACACCATGATCAAGTGGGGTTTATCCCAGGAATGCAAGGATTCTTCAGTATATGCAAATCAATCGATGTGATACACCATAATAACAAATGGAAGAATAAAAACCATACAATCATCACAATAGCTGCAGAAAAGGCTTACAACAAAATTCAACACCCATTTATGATAAAAACCCTCCAGAAAGTAGGCACAGAGGGAACTTACCTCAACGTAATAAAGGCCATATATGACAAACCCACAGCCAACATTGTCCTCAATGGTGGAAAACTGAAACCATTTCCACTAAGATCAAGAATAAGACAAGGTTGCCCACTCTCACCACTATTATTCAACATAGTTTTGGAAGTTTTAGCCACAGCAATCAGAGAAGAAAAAGAAATAAAAGGAATCCAAATCGGTAAAGAAGAAGTAAAACTGTCACCGTTTGCAGATGACGTGATACTATACACAGAGAATCCTAAAGATGCTACCAGAAAACTACTAGAGCTAATCAATGAATTTGGTAAAGTAGCAGGATACAAAATTAACGCACAGAAATCTCTTGAATTCCTACACATTAATGATGAAAAATCTGAAAGTGAAATTAAGGAAACACCCCCATTTACCAGTGCAACAAAAAAAATAAAATGTCTAGGAATAAACCTACCTAAGTAGACAAAAGACCTGTATGCAGAAAACTATAAGACACTGATGAAAGAAATTAAAGATGATACAAATAGATGGAGATGTATACCATGCTCTTGGATTGGAAGAATCAACATTATGAAAATGACTATACTACCCAGAGCAATCTACAGATTCAGTTCAATCCCTATCAAACCACCACTGGCATTTTTCACAGAACTAGAACAAAAAATTTCACAATTTGTATGGAAACACAAAAGACCCCAAAGCCAAAGCAATATTGAGAAAGAAAAATGGAGGTGGAGGAATCAGGCTCCTGGACTTCAGACTATACTACAAAGCTACAGTAATCAAGACAGTATGGTACTGGCACAAAAACAGAAGTATAGATCAATGCAACAGGATAGAAAGCCCAGAGATAAACCCATGCACATATGGTCACCTTATCTTTGATAAAGGAGGCAAGAATATACAATGGAGAAAAGACAGCCTCTTCAATAAGCAGTGCTGGGAAACTGTACAGCTATATGTAAAAGAAAGAAATTAGAACACTCCCTAATACCATACACAAAAATAAACTCAAAATGGATTAAAGACCTAAATGTAAGGCCAGACACTATAAAACTCTTAGAGGAAAACAAAGGCAGAACATTCTATGACATAAATTACAGCAAGATCCTTTTTGACCCACCTCCTAGAGAAATGGAAATAAAAATAAACAAATGGGACCTAATGAAACTTAAAAGCTTTTGCACAGCAAAGGAAACCATAAACAAGACGAAAAGACAACCCTCAGAATGGAAGAAAGTATTTGCAAATGAAGCAACTGACAAAGGATTAATCTCCAAAATATACAAGCAGCTCATGCACCTCAATATCAAAAAAACAACCCAATCCAAAAATGGGCTGAAGACCTAAATAGACATTTCTCCAAAGAAGATACACAGATTGCCAACAAACGCATGAAAGAATGCTCAACATCAGTAATCATTAGAGAAATGCAAATCAAAACTACAATGAGGTATCACCTCACACCAGTCAGAATGGCCATCATCAAAAAATCTACAAACAATAAATGCTAGAGAGGGTGTGGAGAAAAGGGAACCCTCTTGCACTGTTGGTGGGAATGTAAATTGATACAGCCACTATGGAGAAGAGTATGGAGGTTCCTTAAAAAACTAAAAA
Organism: Aethalodelphis obliquidens; assembly: GCF_003676395.1. NCBI lineage: Eukaryota > Metazoa > Chordata > Mammalia > Artiodactyla > Delphinidae > Aethalodelphis > Aethalodelphis obliquidens. The sequence continues at coordinate 11,226,597 of NW_020837995.1, read as the reverse complement.
TAGGCCTTCCCTGGTGGCACAGTGGTTGAGAGTCTGCCAGCCGATGCAGGGGACACGGGTTCGTGTCCCGGTCCGGGACGATCCCACATGCCACGGAACGGCTGGGCCCGTGAGCCATGGCCACTGAGCCTGCGCGTCCGGAGCCTGTGCTCCGCAACGGGAGAGGCCACAACAGTGAGAGGCCTGCGTACCGCAAAAAAACAAACAAACAAACAATTAAGGACATTAGGTTAAGTGAAATAAGTCACAAAAAGACAAATACTATATGATTCCACTTATATGAGGTACTTATAACAATCAAATTCACAGAGACAGAAAGTAGAATGGTAGTTTTCACAGGCTGAAAGGAGGTAGGGGAATGGGGAATGGGGAGTTATTTAATGGGTATAGACTTCAGTTTTACAAGATCAAGAATTCTGGACATTCATTTTACATCTATGTAAATGTACATAACACTACTGAACTGTACACTTAAAAATGGTAAAGATGGTAAATTATACATTGTGTATTTTACCTCAATTAAAAATTTTAATTTTTAAAAAAGACAAACAATAATAAGTATTGTTGAGGGTATAGAGAAATTGGATTTTTCATAGTGGTTATGTAAAAATGGTGCAGTCACTTTGGCAAACAATTTGACAATTCCTCAAAAAGTTAAACACAGTTACCATTTGACCCAGCAATTTCACTCCAAGGTATATACCAAGAGAATGGAAAACATCACACAAAATCTCACAAGTAAATGCTCATGGCAGCATTATTCTTAAGAGCAAAAAAGTGAAAGCAACCCAAATGTCCATCAACTGATGAATGCATAAACAAAATGTGGTATATCCATACAATGGAATATTATTCAGCCATAAAAAGGAATAAGTACCAATACATGCTACATGAATGAATGATGAAAACATGGTAAGTGAAGCCAGACCAAAAAAGCCATATATTGTATAATTCCATTTATATGAAATGTCCAGAACAGGCAAATCTATAGACAGAAAGTAGATTAGTGGTTTCCAGGGCTGAGGGAGGGAGGAATAGGGTTTGTAGTCACTGCTAAGAGGTATGTGGTTTCTTTTTGGAGTGATGAAAATTTCTGAAATTGGATAGTCGTGATGGCTGCACAGCCTTATGTGTGTATACTAAAAAACACTGAATTACACAATTTAGTAAATTTTGTTATGTGAATTCTATCTTAATAAAAAAATAAATATATGCTTGATGACAGAAACCAGATATTCACATAGTCTTAAAGTATCTTCCTCAAAGTATTTAGTAATTACAAAGGGAAAAATAGTAAGTTTACATTAGAGAATCCTGGCAGACACCACCTTAGCTAAATGATCAAGGTCAACATCACCAGTAAAATACCAACATCATGTACACCCTGATATGATGCACTGAGGAGGGCACTTTCATTTCTGTGGTATGCTTCCCCAAAATGCAAAATCTTACTCTAATCATGAGAAAACAGCAGATAAACCCAAATTGAGGGAAATTATACAAAATAACTGCCCAGCACTATTCAAAAGTGTCAAGGTCATGAAAGATTGAGAAACTGTTTCCAGATCTACAGAGACATGACAACTAAATCCACTGTATGATCCTGGACTGGATACTGGAAGAGGAAAAGGATATTAGTTGGAAAACTGGTGAAATCCTAATAAATTCTGTACGTTAGTTAACAGCACTGTACCAAGGTTAATTTCTTAGTTCGATAAACATTCTATGCTATGTATGATATTAACAAAAACTGAAGACGGGTGAAAGATATAGGAGAATTGTCTTTACTATTTTTGCAGCTCTTCTGTAAGTGTAAAATTTTCTCAAATTTTTTTAAAACTGTTCAGAAATGCTTCATGACATTAAAATATTTAATAGAAGGACTGAGAGATGAAATTTAGCAAACTTCCCAGAAAAGGAGAATAAAATTCTAGACTTACAGGCACTTGTCTTTGATGTGACAGAAGCCATCCTTCACCTGAGAATAAGCTTATAAACTAAATACTTTTCCTAAAGCATGGTACCACAAAGCCTTAACCATTTTACCCCAAAAAGATAATTATCAAAAGGGAAGAGAACAAAAGAATGAAATATTCTATAAAAGATGTGAGCTCGGGCTTCCCTTGTGGTGCAGTGGTTAAGAATCCAACTGCCAATGCAGGGGACATGGGTTCGAGCCCTGGTCCGGGAATATCCCACATGCCGCAGAGCAGCTGGGCCCGTGCGTCACGGCTGCTGGGCCTGTGCTCTGGAGCCGGCGAGGCACAACTACTGAAGCCCGAGCACCTAGTGCCCGTGCTCCACAACGGGAGAAACCACCGCAATGAGAGGCCAGCGTACCACAACGAGGAGGGGCCCCTGCTCACCACAGCTGGAAAGGGGCCGCGCGCATCAGCGAAGACCCAATGCAGCCAAAAATAAATAATAAATAAATTTATTTTTTTTAAAAAAAAGATGTGAGCTCTTTCAGCTTGTCCTAAGAAAATATATGCTGAGCATTTATGACTCTGACTATCTCCAGTCCTACCTCATGTTCTAATTTCTGACCCTGTTTACCTTACATCAAAATAAAATCTATTTTATATTAGCCTCATATACTCAGAATCTTACAGTTCAAGAGGCCAAAGAGATAATCAAATCCACTGGTTCTCAACGTGCAGTCCTGGACCGTTGTCTCTAGGAAACCATTTTAGACATGCAAATTCTATACCCACTTCAAAATTTCTGAATCAGAAACTGGTGGTGGAGCCCTGCACAGGAGTTTTAACAAGCCTCCCAGGTAATTCTGATATAGGCTAAAGTTTGAGAACCACCAATCTTATCCAATTTCCTCACAGTAGAAGTGATCTGCTTAAAGGTACAAGGTTTCTTAGAAGCGGCCATGACTAAAACCCAGGCTTCCAACCCCCAGTCCAACGCATTTATGACTTAGCCCACCCTGTCCCACCACGGGTCCTAGTTCATTACAACACCGCCTCAATTATCCCATCTCCCTTTCCCTACCATCGTTTTCTGTTCTAGTTCCATCAACTTTTCATCATGTGGTAGGGTTTTACCTTGTCTTGCATAAAATTTGTCACTTTAAATGAAGTACAACACTCCCGGCAGGCAATAGAAGCCAAAAGAATTAGATGCTTAATTCCTTAAACTGATGGAACTATTATTTTAAATAGAATTAGTGTTTCTCACGTATCTTCTCTACTCCATCACTTGTCTCCTTTACATAATTAAAGGAAATATTCAGCACATGAATGCAATCAATTAATGGTGATTTTCCTAACCTGACATGGAGTCATTCAAATGCTATATGTCCCACAACTCAGCTTCTTCTGGTACACTGTGCATAAATATGTAAAGGTGAGCATGACACCATAAAGTAGAAGTAAGCTCAAAAATAAATGCAATAAGCTGAGAGGAAGAAAAAGGGAAGCAGAGTGAAGATTAAGTCAATCCCCTCTTTCACAAATCGAAACCAAGAGTAAAATTAACCCAAGGAAGTTATGTTATACATTTAAAGAATAAAATTTCAGTTAAACATAAATTAGATGACAAAATAATCTGTTTGAGCTAATGAGACCCTTGATAACCTTAGCTTATCAGAACTTAAAAACATATTTTTAAATACGAAAAATTTGAATAAGCTAGTAATTAAATTCTTACCATGCCTGGTGTGGTACCTTCATCACTGTCTCCATCCTGGCTGCTTTCTGTATCAGCACTGAGAATCACTGTATCTGAAGTGCTCTTGTATTGCCACTTGTTACTTTCAGCATGAACATCTAAGGATGATTTTTGCAGAGTGGATTCTGCCTTGGAAGATGTGGCTTCCATCTTTGGGGTTAAAATCCTTCTGCAAGTTTTCTTTATTTCAGCCTTCTTACATTTCTTACATGCCACTTCATTGTTAGAATTCTTATCTAATAGGGATTTGGAGCGCTTAAGTTGATCTGGCTTGTAGCTACTGAGTGAAAAGGGAACAAGATACACCTTAGCTGTTTTTCCTAAAACTGTAGTCTGTACCGGTCTCAGAGACACATAAGCGATGTTTTGGTTTTCCTTATATTCATTCACCTATTCAGGTCAATAAAGGAAAACAGAGAGTATTAAAATTCCAGGTTTTAAGCCTTTTCTTACAGATCTGCATACATAAATCTAATTCCTATTTCATAATGACAACACAAAGCCAAACTGATAGCCTGTAAGGAAACCTTTTTCCCTCCAAAATCTAGATACCTAATTCATTAACCTGAATAGAATTATTTATTATACTGGACACATTTCTTACCCATGAGTCGGCCAGACCAATAATAAAAATGACGACAGGGGCTTCCCTGGTGGCGCAGTGGTTGGGAGTCCGCCTGACGATGCAGGGGATACGGGTTCGTGCCCCGGTCCGGGAGGATCCCACATGCCGCGGAGCGGCTGGGCCCGTGCGCCATGGCCGCTGAGCCTGCGCGTCCGGAGCCTGTGCTCCGCAGCGGGAGAGGCCACAACAGTGAGTGGCCCGCGTACCGAAAAAAAAAAAAAAAAAAAATGACGACAATTTGTAACTGAGGAGACTGAGTAACTGGAATTGTTTCAAGAGTGGGAAACTGACCATAACGACTGCAAAAGCAAATGCAGGCTTCCGGATCCCAGCCAGACGCTATTTTGGGGGTTATTGATAAGCATCTTCCTCAATGCTGAAGGTCTACTTTCCAGAGGAAAACCAGGACAGGCATCCCCGCTTATCTTTTAAAGCAACACCCCCAAAAACCCGTTAAACTGAGACACGCCCCAAGGAGCAGGAAAGTTTTAGAGTCAGGAGGTGCCGGGTGGCAAGTCCTCCCATCCTCCTCGGCCTATGCCCGGCACACCCCTCACGAAGACTGAGGCAGGAACACACCCGAAAGGGACAAGCCTTTTCTCCCATTCACCTGGAGTCGCTGTCTGGAGCCCACCTTCTCCTCGGCCTCCGCGCGCGACCCAGACATCCTCCCTCCGCTTAGCAGCTGGCGTCTTCCCGCCAAGATTGCGGCGGGAGGCGGGGATGGGTGGAGGTGGGAGGGGTGGGGAGGGGTCCGGGGAGGGGGAGGGCAGGGCGGCGCAGGAGGGTTCCGATCCCAGCCGGTGGGAGGGGGAGAGAGCACTGGGCGTTACATTAGTCTCTTAAAGAGGCAAGGTTGCCAGCCTCACCCCAAACTCAAATTCCTCAGGGAATAGAAAGGACCGAATCGACATTTTTACCTTGGATCCCGGTGATTTTGATACTGCTGATGCCAGTATCTCACTTTGAAAAACACCTGCGCCTCTCCTAAGGAAAAACCACCTTGCCTAGCAACGTGAGCCTGGAAAAGACTCAGGAGCGCTTAAATACCATATGAAATAGAGAGGAAATGAAATCAATATATATGCAGCCTTTACCTCAGCCCCTAGTTCCTTGTAATCCCACCACCAGAAAATTATGCCCAATGGCCACCGTATTTTCTTCCTAGGAATAGAAGCATTTTGATTTTTTTTTCAAGAGCTGATAACTTAAGCTGGTTTAAACTTCACCCACCAGTTAACTAAGTTGGTTTAAACTTCGCCCACCAGTTAACTAAGATTTAGTGATGACCTTACAAAGCCCAAAGACTGGGGAAATGTTTTAAATAACTTTTGTATCACAAAGCATCATAAATAAGATTTCAGGGCACTGTATTTCTTATAGTCACTGCCATATTAAACTTTTTTTTTTCCTATTTTCTGGGTTGCCGCGAGCAGAAAAAATTGCCTTCCCAACAGATTTACTCCCTCTGGATAGCATAGTTTTGGAGCTGATGAATTTATAACAAATTTCTATCTACTCTTTTACAGTCCTTTTCTTTATAGCTCAAAACTGCTCCCTTGATTGGTTACTTGAGTTATCCACTGTTCCTTGATCGACACTTGCCCAATTTCATTTCTTCTCCCAGCTGAGGCCCAATTTTAGGATACAGGTGAAATAATTTGAGAACTAATCCTATTAACAGCACGTTTAAAGCCCTTCAGGAACTTGCACACTCCTTGACTCAAAAATTACTGATAAAATCAAACTTTTCATAGTGTCTGATATATACCATGTTATTTCTGGACTTCAAGACTTTGCTCAGGCTGTCCCTTCTCTCCCCACCACAGCAGTTATAAAACCCTTTCTACAGTGACTGTGTTCTGACTACCAATTAGCCTATGTTTTTTAACACAACCCAACTAGTAAATTGGGATTTCAGTTACTCTTCTATAAGCCCTTGAAGACTTACTAAATGAAATTCAAGTTCCTGGAGGAAACAAGCCTTTCAACAATATTCCATACTCCTTAGAGAAAGCTAAGCGTGGTACTTAATAATTACTTATGGACTTTTATATACAAACATTTCAGCCAGGAATATGTTTTACTAGGCAGTCTCCAGAAACGGAAAGAACTGTAAAGCCTAAGAGTGTTCGGATTTCAGGCACTGTTCTAAGCCGCCTGGGGGATTTTTTTTTTCTTGCCACTTGCCCTCACGTGACCAAAAAATACCTCACCACAACCCGCTCAGCCTCATCAACTGAGCTAATCAGGTGCTATTAACAGGATTTCTATTCCGATTAAACGCTAACTCTGAGCTTTCAACAATCTGGACAAACCGCCCTTCACTATCTCCTCAGTTTCTTATCCCTCACTACCCGATTTTCCTTGGCTTCAAACCAACTCTAACGAGCGAAACCTTTCATTCAGCCTTTCCTCGCCGCAGGGTCTCAACAGCAAAGCCCAGCGGAAGCAACTTCCCGCCAGAAAGTGCGTCCAAATACTGCGAGACTGAGGAGGCCAGGGCGGCCTATGAACATGCGCAGTAACAGACTCGACGTTCTAGCCGTAGGCGCCCAGACGTCCTCCACAATCCCACAATCCTCTGGTCGCATATTTCCGGTTTTTCTAGCTCAGCCGGAAGTGGTGTCTCTATCAGTGGCGCAGCAGTGTACAGTGGCCTTAGTGGAAGAGGTTTTTTTCTGTTCGTTGACGTTGTTCTGTTCTGTTCAGTTTGGAATCAGTCAAGTTTGGGGAGTCACTGCCGCTGCCGTCAACATGTCGGTCCCAAGCTCACTCATGAAACAGCCGCCCATTCAGTCGACGGCTGGGGCCGTCCCGGTTCGCAATGAGAAAGGTACTGTGCTGAGCGGCTTTCCAGTCGGATCTTACCTCTTTCCCCAGCATATTCCAAACCTACCCCGGGCCCACCACCTCAACCCCAGCGACCCTTACGATCTTGCCCCCTATTTCTTCGACTTTCCCTATCAAACTCGCATCCAGTCGCGTTGCTTAGGGGAAACAAAAGCTACTTCCGTCCCATCCTGTTACTAGAGCCTGTGTGCTCTCTCCTACAGCAAGCACCCTGTTGCCTTGGCCTCCACCAATAAGTTAGACTAATAAATATAGTGAATGCCTGCTGTTTGCAAGGGGTTGTGTGGGATACAATCCCTCTTTTGTTATCCATAGTCTGTTTTTGATGCTTCTATAACTCTTGTCGTTGTTAATTACATGTCAATTTCCCTCTACTGCATCATAAGCTCATAACCTCCTTGAGACAGGAACTCTGTCTTATTAAACTTTTTATCCCTTCAACCAACGCAGTGCCTGTATTTGTTAAATTGAATACAAAATGGTGTAAGACAGTGGTGTAAGAAACTCATAGTCTACTAGATGTGAGACATGCAAAAAGAGGCACATTCTAACCAGCTGTATGGTCTTTTGCACCTATAATACCTGTCACATAGGTGATACAAACGAAGTGCTTAGGGAGGGCAGAGAAGGAATAATCTCTTCAGATTGGGGTATTTAACTTGATCTTTAAAGGATGGGTGCAGATGGATGAAGGAAAACTGTACCTGTTTGGGAAGTCAGACTGAAAGTTAGAGTTTTTTAAGTAAAGTATTTGAAAACTAATGTCAATTCTTTTTTAAAAATATACGGTACCTATTCTTGTGCAACCTGCTTTTTTTTTTTTTGACTCAACATGTTTTTTGAGAAGTATTCTTTGAATACATGAAGATCTTATTCATTCATTTTAACTATTTATGAGTTCCATTATATAATTAAACCACAGTTTGCTCCCTGTTGAGGGACAGTGTTGTTTTGTTACTTTTTCTCCTGTTACAAACAGTGCTTAAACATGTCTCTTTAGTGCACTTGTGTAAGAATTTCTCTAGGGTAGGGTGAACCTACATTGACACATCATTATCACCCAAAGTCGGTAGTTTACATTAAGGTTCACTCTGGTGTTGTACATTCTGTAGATTTGGACAAATGTGTAGGGACATTTATCCATCATTATGGTATCACACAGTATTTTTACTATGCATTTAAGGTTACTTCGTATCTTTTCATGGCTTGATAGCTCTTTTTTTTTTTTAATTGCTGAGTAATATTCCATCATCTGGATGTGCCACGATCTATTTACCCATTCACCTAGTAAAGGACATCTTGGTTGCTTACAAGTTTTTGCAGTTATGAACAAAGCTGCAGTAAATATCCATGTGCAGGTTTTTGTGTGGACATAAGTTTTCAACTCCTTTGGGTAAATACCAAGGAGTATGATTGCTGAATCATACGGTAAGAGTATGCTTAGTTTTGTAGGAAACCATCAAACTATCTTCCAAAGTGGTTGTGCCATTTTGCGTTCCCACCAGCAGTAAATTAGAGTTCCTGTTGCTCCACATTCTCACCAGCATTTGGTATTGTCAGAACTCTGGATCTTAGCCAGCCTAATATGTGTGTAGTGGTATCTCATTTTTTTTTTAATTTGCATTTCCCTGACGACATATAATGTGGAACATCTTTTCACATGCTTATTTGCCATCTTTATATCTTCTTTGCTGAGGTGTCTGTTAAAGTCTTTTACCTCACCTTGTTCTTCACAATTGTCTTGGCTCTTTTTGACCTCCTGTTCTTCCATATGATTTTAAAATCGCCTGAGAACAGCTTTTAATGAAATTGCATTAAAATTATAGATCACACATTTATCGATCAACTCAGGCACAGTTGCCAACTTCTCATCCTTGAACATGATATATTTCTCCGTTTATTTTGATCTTTTATATCTTTAAATACAATTATATATTTTTCCTCCTAAAGGCCTACATCATTTGTTGATTTATTCCTTAGTATCTTACAGATTAGTTGCTATTGTAAATAGTATTTTTTAACTGTATTATCTAATTATAGGTAGCCAATGTACAGGCACATTTATTTTTATCTAACGTTTATCCAGCATTCTTCTTGAATTTTTTTTAGCTTATCTGTCGGTTATCTTGTATTTTCTACATAAGTAATCATATAGTCTGTAAATTGTGGCAGTTTCTTCCTTTTCAGTTCTTACCTTTTATCTCCTTTTCTTATTGCTCTAATTAAAACCATAATATAACGTTGATTAGAAGATATGATAGGGACAACCTAGTGATGCCCACTGTTTTTTAAAGGAATGCCTCTAATGTTTTATCATTAAATATAATGTTTGCTGTATCTATTGTTAGATTATGTCACTTTAAATGTATAAACTTTATTTTTTTTTATTTTGTTGTGATTTCTCATTGTTTGGGTTTTTTTTCCGGTACGCGGGCCTCTCACTGTTGTGGCCTCTTCCGTTGCGGAGCACAGGCTCCGGACGCGCAGGCTCAGTGGCCATGGCTCACGGGCCCAGCCGCTCCGCGGCATGTGGGATCATCCCAGACCGGGGCACGAACCCGTGTCCCCTGCATCGGCAGGCGGACTCTCAACCACTGCGCCACCAGGGAAGCCCTCTCATTCTTTTTTTAATATTTATTTTTTTAATTTTTTAATTTTATTTATTTTTTTGGCTGCGTCGGGTCTTAGTTGCGAAATGTGGGCTCTCTCGTTGAGGCACGCGAGCTCAGTAGTTGTGGTGTGTGGGCTTAGTTGCCCTGTGGCATGTGGGATCTCAGTTCCCCAATCAGGGATTGAACCCGCGTCCCCTGCATTGGAAGGTGGATTCTTTACCACTGGACCACCAGGGAAGTCCCATAAATATATAAACTTTAAATAGTACATTACTTTTTTCCCTGTTAATTTTCTAAGGTTAAGCCATGCTTGTAGTCCTTGGCTAAATCCTGTTATGTCACTATAGCTTAGAGGGGTTTTTTGGTTAGTTTTTATATTGCCTGAATACATTTGCTATTATGTTATTTAGTATTTTTGTATATGTTCATAAGTGAAATCCACCTAAAATTTTCCCTTGAATTGTACAGTTTGGTTATCAGGGTTATATTCTTCTTATAAAATATGTTGGTTAGTTTTCACTGATTTTCTGTTCACTGGAATTGTTGGTATTTGTAAAAGACAGATAATCTACTCTTGCAGGTTTGATAGCACATAAGCTAAAAGAAAAGAAGGTAGAAATAAAGATCAGAAGATTGCGTTATATGGTAATTTATAAAAGCTGCCACAGAAAAGTCTCAAACTAAAAGAATGAACAGTATTTTAATTTTATATTCCCACTTAAGTCATCCTTACTGTGTGCTGGGCACTATTACAAATAATTCGCTTAAGCACATAGTTGAGGTGGAATAGCATGAATTTGTGTTGGAGGTAGTCTCCCTATTTGGGGGGACTTTTTCTATTGTTTCACTGCCCGCCTTCCTCCACTTCATTGTACCCAAGCTAAGCCTCATTATCATTAGTGTTGGTGTTCACAAGAATGCCTTCGCATGACTTGGCCTTTGTAGGAAAACAGCATTAGATGAATAGATGGTTGGGTAATGGCTCTCTTCTTCTCCTGCTTGGACTCTGGTTTGCCAGGAATACAGGGCTCTACCTGGAAAGGCCAAGGGTTGAAGGACATTGGGAAAGAGGCTACTGAAACATAAGTTATTTTTCTCACCCAGGTGAGATTTCGATGGAAAAAGTGAAGGTAAAACGTTATGTGTCGGGAAAGAGGCCAGACTATGCCCCTATGGAGTCCTCAGATGAGGAGGATGAAGAGTTTCAGTTCATTAAGAAAGCCAAAGAACAAGAAGCAGAGCCTGAGGAACAGGAGGAGGATTCATCTAGCGACCCTCGGCTACGGCGTTTGCAGAACCGTATTAGTGAAGATGTGGAGGAGAGGTAATGACTAGGGTTATGTTTCCCTGGACCTGAACCCCTACAGGTTAATTAATAGGAAGAACAGCAGTAATAGCTAATACTTGAATAGTACTTACTATGTGCCAGGCACTGTTCCAGGTATATTACATTTACTAATTCTTGTAATCCACGTAATAACCTTATGAGGTAGGTACTGTTATCCCCATTTTTACAAGTGAGCAAACAGGCACAGTGGGGTTAGGAAAATAACTCATTAAGGTGATGGAAAACACAGACCATTGGTTGGTTTGTTGAGGAGTCTTTTTAGCACAAAGATGTTTTATAAAATTTGAGAAATTTGATTTTATCCATGCATTTATTCTAAAGGCCAGTGAGGAGAAATGACACTGATGAAGTAGGAAAAAAGGACTGATGTCGAAAAGGGAGCCTCCCAATGAGGGGTTTTGTGTATTGTGTATTGACTGAGACAGAGGAGGCCAGAGGCCCCAAATTTTCACAGTTCACATTGTCTAAAGGAGTTTTTTCACAGAGCCCTGGGCCCAAACAATTCTGTTTATTTTATTAAGTAGTTAGATCCAAATGATTTAATAAATATTTCTGTCCTAGCAACTTAGCCACTTGAAAAATATAATATGTATAAAAGAAAAAACATTTTTATTTCGTTTTTACATAACCACAGTTACTTACTACTGGGGTTTGCGTGTCTCTTGAGCACTGACAACTTCTCAAACCTTAGAGTCACATTGGCACTGTCACTCATTTCCTGTTGCATATTGACTTCATGCAGTACTTGCTTTTTATCACAGCAGCCCAAAAATCCCAGTTTTACTAAGATATATCATTGAAAGGAAACATAGTGTGATCTACTGTTGAAATTGTGAACTACCTTGAGCTTTAAAATATATCCCAGTGCACCCATCTACGTTTGTTGCAGTGCTCCAGGGTGCCTCAGCATACATGTAATGTTTTGGGTCCAACTTGACTATTTGTTCTAACACTTTGAGTTAGTTTCTTTAATCTGCCCCTCAGTTTCCTCATCTCAAGACCTCAGTACTAATAAAAGCAAACATAACGTCCAGGTGCTCTGTGACTAAGGAAATGTGGTTGATGCCTCTTCGTTTTTGTGAGGTTGGTGTTACACTTGGACACTGTCTTTCAGATTGGCTCGACATCGGAAAATAGTGGAACCTGAAGTGGTTGGAGAAAGTGACTCCGAAGTGGAAGGAGATGCTTGGCGCATGGAACGAGAAGATAGCAGTGAAGAAGAAGAGGAAGAGATTGATGATGAGGTATAATTTCGGAAAGTGGGAAGTTCTTTCTGGATACAAGAAAAAGTTAGGGCTTGTGCTCCTTTGATGAGGCCTTAAAGGCGCAAGATATCTGCTTTTGGCAGAAGTCTGATCCAGTGTTCCCTGCTTATTGGGGATAGGATTGAAATAGAATGGTACTAAACATAAAATAGGTAGCTAGTGGGAAGCAGCCGCGTAGCACAGGGAGATCAGCTCGGTGCTTTGTGACCACTTAGAGGGGTGGGATAGGGATGGTGGGAGGGAGGGAGATGCAAGAGGGAAGAGATATGGGGACATATGTATAACTAATTCACTTTGTTATAAAGCAGAAACTAACACATCATTGTAAATCAATTATACTGTAATAAAGATGTTAAAAAAAAAAGAAATAGAATGGTACTAAGTTGCATTTACTCATATCGGAATTTGTTGAGCTTGATGAGGTTAAAATAAAAAGACATCTCAGAGCACAGGCCAATTAGCTGACTGGCTTGGACATGTAACTTGACAGGAAATAGAACGGCGCCGTGGCATGATGCGTCAACGAGCGCAGGAGAGAAAAAATGAAGAGCTGGAAGTCATGGAGGTAGAAGATGAGGGACGTTCTGGGGAGGAGTCAGAATCAGAGTCTGAGTATGAAGAGTACACAGACAGTGAAGATGAGATGGAGCCTCGCCTTAAGCCAGTTTTCATTCGGAAGTAAGTATCTCACAAACCAGGCCTGAATCCTGGAAATAATTACTGCTTTCCAGGTCTGAAGATGGAAGCCTCTTTTCCCTCTCCTGCTCTTCTGAAATGTAAGCACCAAGGAAAAGTCTTCTGCCCAGTGCCCCAACTCGGCAGGGTATTTGCTGAGGAATATCTTGTTAGCAGGGAGACTGAGTTTGTTTTCACATCTTCTTTTCCACTTAAAGAAAACATACCTGCCAAGGTGTTATATTCTTTTAAACACAAAATCAAGCTTGAAGAGCAAATTCCTATTCCTTTCCTAATGGCTAGAAATCCTAGAGTCCAGCAGATTTCTTGCTATTCAGGCAATTCTCAAAGATGAATGGAATTTTGATGCTCTGAAAACCAAGAATGACTCCCATTTTGGGCTCTTTGCAAATAATAGAGCCAGAGATTGTTGGGCTTTGTCTGGTTTGGATGGGACTTAATTTAGGGGAACAGAGACCTCCACTCTAAGGGCTTTGGGTAATTAACAGGACCTCTGTGCTGCAGGAAGGACCGGGTAACGGTTCAGGAACGTGAGGCTGAAGCATTGAAACAGAAGGAGCTGGAACAGGAGGCCAAACGCATGGCTGAAGAGAGGCGCAAGTACACACTCAAGGTACTGGAGGTAGCTGTGAGGATTGAATGCAAGGAGTTGTGTGCTTAGGTCTGTCTGAGGAGAATAAGGAAGTCCAACAGTTGAACTGTTCTCCCTATCCAGATTGTAGAAGAAGAGACCAAGAAAGAGCTGGAGGAGAACAAGCGGTCCCTGGCTGCACTGGATGCGCTCAATACTGACGATGAAAATGATGAGGAGGAATATGAGGCGTGGAAAGTTCGGGAGCTAAAGAGAATCAAGAGGGACAGAGAAGATCGAGAAGCGTGAGTAATAGGATGGGCCTAGAGTTAAATACCACTGGTGGGACAGGTTCCTAGTAGGGTAGCTCTGAGGCTCCACACCTACTGTGAGTTCCATTCTAGCTTCCTTTAGGGTTCCTGCAACTGGGTGGGTTCCCCATACATTGGAATGTGGCTTTTACAATAAAATCAGGAAAAAGAAACACATTTTGTCCATGTTTCTCCACAATAGACTGCCAGCTGATACTCCCTTTAGTAGTTTCCTAGTAGACACACACAAGTTACTCACTGTAATCAGTTATCTGTTGTTGCATAACAACCCAACCCAAAAGTAAGTGACTTGAAACAATTATTTCTCATAATTTTGGAGGTTGGCTATGCAGTTCCTCTGGTAATTTCACCTGGGTTCTCTTACGCAGTTGCGTCCAGCTGGAAGATTGACTGGGCTTCACTCATGTGTCTGGTAGTTGGCTCTGTCAGTTACGATGCCTCACTTCTTGAGTAGGCTAGACTAGTTTCCTTACATAATGGTCTCAGGGCAGCATTCTAAGAGGGCAAAGGTGGAAGCTGGCAAGGTCTTTTGAACTCACATATCATTTCTGCAAAGGGACATGCATACTGTGAGGGGAAGAATTTGTGGTATTTAAATAATCTACCACAATCACTGTGTTAGAGCAGAATCATTTCTGAGCTGCATCACCCATTCCTAAAAATTGATAGGAATGAGAGAGGGTAATCCCAGATTATAATCCTCAATAGAAGACTCTGTCCTCAGCCTGCAGTTTCTAAGGTTTTTATCCTGGGCGTCAAGGAGTCCATGTACCCTTTAACATTGTATGAAAAATTTTGTGTTTATTTGCATTTTTTAAAGAAAAGGGATCTATGACTCTCCACCCCAAAAAAAGGGTTAAAGTCATGCAGTTTAATTAATGAGGGTGATCCTTGGTTTGTGACATATAAGCACATTACTAAAGAAATACCAGTAAACTCTTATACAGAGTTATTTGTTTTTTAACATATAAATTTATTTATTTATTTATTTTTGGCTGTGTTGGGTTTTCGTTGCTGCACATGGGCTTTCTCTAGTTGGTGGCAAGCGGGGGCTACTCTTTGTTGCGGTGCATGGGCTTCTCATTGCAATGGCTTTTTTTGTTGCAGAGCACGGGCTCTAGGCACCCAGGCTTCAGTAGTTGTGGCACACGAGCTTAGCTGCTCCGCGGCATATGGTATCTTCCCGGACCAGGGCTCGAGCCCGTGTCCCCTGCATTGGCAGGCAGATTCTTAACCACTGCGCCACCAGGGAAGCCCCCAGAGTCATTTTAAATTCTTGATTTTTTTTTTAACTAAGAAGGCTTTTTAGGGAAGGGAAATTAGTAATGTTATAAAATCAAGCAGTGGTAGTATGTCTAAACCTCAGAAAGGCTAGAATCAACTTTCAAAAGTTTGCAAAACCTGGTCTTGCAAGCATAATGAAGACTATGTCACCCTCTTATTTATTGAGCTCCCGATCTTGATTCCTAACAGGTAATAACTAGAATTGATGAAGATGAATGATGGTTGAAAGGAGCTGGGACTGTGTCATATTCAGATAACTGGGTCTTTCTGAAGCTAAAATGATACTAATAAATAGTTTTGTTCTCTGGACAGGCTTGAAAAGGAGAAAGCAGAAATTGAACGCATGCGAAACCTGACTGAGGAAGAGAGGCGAGCTGAGCTTCGGGCAAATGGCAAAGTCATTACCAACAAAGCTGTTAAGGGCAAATATAAGTTCTTACAGAAGTATTATCACCGGGGTGCCTTCTTCATGGTAAGAAGTGAAAAGAGAATGGGAAAATGGGGCAGTAGGAATAACTCCCCATTTCCCTGGTCCTGGGATGTTACTTCCACTTGCCAGTGGTCAGCTTTCTCATTTGCTTTTTGCCTCTGAAGAATACAGCACCAAATAGAGGAAAGCATTGGCAACAGGATTTTAGATGTAGCAGCAACTGTTCTCTTTTGGCCCCAGCTCTCAGAAGGAGGAAATGATGTAATAGAAGAATTGAGGAACTGAAATAGTGATCTATATAGATACTAGACTGTTTGGGTTCCCCAAATCACTTAGATATCATTATCCATAGCTGAGTGAGAAATTTTGGTTATGAGAAAACCAGGCTCTGCAAAGAGCTTTACATTAACTCATGTTTGGGTGGCGTAAGTTTAATTTACTTCATTCTGAGCTGACAGAAAGTGACTAAGTCTAACCAAAAAAATTGTTAATTATCTAACCATTATGTGTAATGCCATCATCTTTTTTCTTCATATAAAAACCAAAGTCAAAATATCAGTCTGTTAACCCTGTATAAAGTGAAAAGGACTTCTTCCAAATTATTTGGGTTAGCACTAGTGATAATTCCTTAATAGAGAGATAGCAGGAAAGGGAATGGGAGAATTGGTTACATTTATTACTCTAATAGCATGTGGTTTGTCAAACTATTTCCTGATGTTAAAGAAGTTTTTATCAAAAACTAGACTAGCTTTTTCAAATGCTGTATAGCAAAACTTAAATATCCCTACTGCAGCTAATTCCTGCCTTTCACTGTAGAAAAATTTTAAAACTTCACTGAAGGATTCCTTACTCCTCTCCCTCCATAATCGGTTTCAGTCTATCTGCTCAGCAGGAAATGTTTGCTTATTGTGTAGTTTTCCAGCCCATGTGGTTTTCAAGATATGAGTCAGTGGAGATTATGAATTACTTCTTATACTGCTTCAAAGTCATAAAATATCATTGCTTAAGCATTTCAGCAGCTTTAATAATCAAGCTCCTTAAGGAAGCAGTGCATTGCTGACTGTGACACATAAGGAGAGGTTTATGTGAGTCTTTTGGTGCACATACTCAAATATCAACTCTTCTCATCTGGACAAGGAGAGTGAAGTTGAAATGGCTTCTGAGATTAAATGAGGGACTCTCAGACTCTAACAAGGAGAAAAGTTGGTTTCATGAAAACTGTTTAATTGTCCTACCTTTAAATTGGCCTTTATATAGCTGAAGGGAAAAAGATTACTCCAAAAGTATGTTTGGTTAAAGGACTCAGCTCTTCCATGAAACTTTCCTTAACTAAAATGGTACTATTTTAATTCTTTCAGCACATATGTTTATGATCTGTATCATAACATTATAGTCTTACTTATATGTTGATTTGAAACTATTCTCTATAGTTATTTTATACAGTTCATTAAGTAAACCTTTTGAGCATTTACTGTATGAAGGGTACTACTGTTAAGCACAGCTACAGGTTATATAATCCTTGCCCTCAGAAGGCTTACAATCTAATAATAGAGCTAAGGCAAATATCTATTGTAACATAAGGAACAGTGAAAGTACTAAGGGACTTCTGAAGAGAGAGGTGTTATATGTGGTAGAAGATTGAAAAGGGTAACATCAAGGAGGTGACATTTAAGATATATAGACTTCCTGGAACTTCCCTGGTGGTCCAGTGGCTAAGGCTCCACGCTCCCAATGCAGGGGGCTCAGGTTTGAGCCCTGGTCAGGGAACTAGATCCCTCATGCTCCAACTAAAAGAAAAAAAAGATCCTGCATGCCGCAACTAAGGATCCCACACGCTGCAAGGAAGATCCCACGTGCCGCAACTAAGACCCAGTGCAGCCAAATAAATAAATAAATCTTTTTTTAAAAAAATTAAGATGTATAGACTTCCTGACATTCAGGGGGGTAGGAAGACATTCCATGTAAAGGAACAAGAAATGGAGGCAAAAAGTATCATCTGTAAAGGCAAAGGAGTAGATTAAGGCTACACAGCATTTGGCCTTGACTAGTACACAGAGGAACTGTGCTTATTTAATAAAGTAGAGAACCATTGAAGGTTTTTGAGCAGGACAGAGGTATAATGAGAGTTGTGTTCTAGAAACATTAATCCCATGAAATGTGTAAGATTGATTGCAGGGAAAAACTATAATAACCCAGGTAATGAGAATCTAGGTAATTGAGAGAATGTTGGTCCTATTAACAGAAGTTAAGTCAGGAAGAGGCTGATTTGGAAAGGTTAGGGATACAGTTTTCACTTTAGATGTGAGTTTGAAATCCCAGAATACCCAAGCTAAGATGTGTATTGGGCAGTAGAAGAATCAGGATTGGAGATTTGAGAGGCCTGTATGAAGTTGAAATCATGTGAGTG
Organism: Aethalodelphis obliquidens; assembly: GCF_003676395.1. Taxonomy (NCBI): domain Eukaryota; kingdom Metazoa; phylum Chordata; class Mammalia; order Artiodactyla; family Delphinidae; genus Aethalodelphis; species Aethalodelphis obliquidens. Next base: position 11,208,493 of record NW_020837995.1, on the reverse strand, counting down.
AATGAACATGTTGAGTGCAGAGAAGAATACAGCCAACCTTCAGGAAATGTCTATACTTAGGAAGGAAAAAGACAACACAAGGGAAAAAAAGATTATCATCTCCTCAACTAGATGTAAGCTCTTGGTTCAATAGGTTCAATACCCTCTGCTTTCTTTTTATCCCTTGTTGTAAAATTTAAAAAATTTGTAGTTTGAGGGACTTCCCTGGTGGTCCAGTGGTTACGACTCTGCGCTTCCACTGCAGGGGGCATGGGTTCGATCCCTGGTCAGGGAACTAAGATCCCGCATGCAGCACAGCATGGCCAAAAAAAATTAATTAAAATAATAAAGTTAAATGGTTTTAAAAAATGATCCCTAAAAAACAATGTAGTTTGAATATATGAGAAATAAAACCACAAGATTGATAAGACTCTTTTCTACAGGATGAGGATGAAGAAGTATACAAGAGAGATTTCAGCGCACCTACCCTGGAGGATCATTTCAACAAAACCATTCTTCCCAAAGTCATGCAGGTATGGGGTACCTTAATGACATGAGAGAGAAAAGTAACGTATTGAGGGCTGTGACATGATATGTCTGGTGGTATAACTCATCATCTGTCCTAACAGGTCAAGAACTTTGGACGCTCTGGTCGTACCAAGTACACCCACCTCGTGGATCAAGACACCACCTCCTTTGACTCAGCATGGGGCCAAGAGAGTGCCCAGAACACAAAGTTCTTTAAACAAAAGGCAGCTGGGGTACGAGATGTATTTGAGCGGCCATCTGCCAAGAAGCGGAAAACTACTTAACTTATTCTTCCAACTATGGGACACAAGGGGAAATCTCAGCATCTGGTCCTTGATTGTTTTTACTACTATTTACATGGCCCCTATATCCAGCCTGCTGAGCCTACTGCCATACTTGTGACACTGGGCAAACCTAGTCTTTGACGTGCTTTGTGAGGTTTGGACTCATGCTGAGAAACCTGCAGAAAAGCACTGTCCAGGTAGGATTAGAGGCTCCCCACTTAGGACTATTTCTGAGAAATCTTCAACTTCATTATTGCTCTGGCTTCCCATATTCACTTGGGACTGTTCCAGGTTTCTTTTTCCAGCCCTTAGCTTGGGTTAGAAAAATGGATGGGCATGTAAGCGGACAATATTACTTCTACCGTACAGGAAATCTAAGCTCATTGAAACCTGTTTTGCATTTTTGGGGTAAATTTTTCTAGATGAACATTACTTTTTGATCCATTTATATGTGTGTGTGTGTGTGTCAAGAAATAAAAGAATCATACACCAAGAGGTTTTTTAGCATACCAGAAATAAAATGTGCAGGCTGACAAGTATCTACCTATTAACTAAAATAAAAGACAGCAAGGAATTATCAGGCAAATTATGTTTCACATTTTAATCATCTCCTTTGATCTCAGAAACCAGCACAGATGCTAGACAGGCTGTATTGTAAGTGGCACATAGATTTATTCCATGAGCAAATGTGTACGTGGTTGTCCTTGCTGTCTAAACTGTAGCTGTATATAGAACAAAACAGGACACATGAAATGAGGAATCCATGTAGCATACTGGTATCTTCTTGCCCAGCTCATATATCGAGGGCATAGTGCTCTGAGTTGCAATGTAGCGACAACATGTTAGACGTCACTGGCAGAGTTAAATTTAATTTTTTCCATTTAATATTTACCACATGACCACCGTGCATGTGGCAGAGCATTAGGAGTCCCAGGGGTTATAAGGAATGACATTTAACCAGTGGGAAGACTATCTCTAAATTGCATTAAAAAATGAGAAGAGGGGGGACTTCCCTGGTGGCACAGTGGTTAAGAATCCGCCTGCAGGGCCTCCCTGATGGCACAGTGGTTGAGAGTCCGCCTGCTGATGCAGGGGACACGGGTTCGTGCCCCAGTCTGGGAAGATCCCACATGCCACGGAGCGGCTGGGCCCGTGAGCCATGGCCGCTGAGCCTGTGCGTCCGGAGCCTGTGCTCCACAACGGGAGAGGCCACAACAGTGAGAGGCCTGCGTACCGCAAAAAAAAAAAGAATCCGCCTGCCAATGCAGGGGACACGGATTCGAGTTCTGGTCCAGGATGATCCCACATGCTGCGGAGCAACTAAGCCCGTGTGCCACAACTACTGAGCCTGCGCTCTAGAGCCCGAGAGCCACAGCTACTGAGCCCACATGCTGCAACTACTGAAGCCCATGCACGTAGAGCCCATGCTCCACAAGAGAAGCCCCTGCAATGAGAACCCCGTGCATTGCAACCAAGAGTAGCCCCGCTCACCACAACTAGGGAAAGCCCACGTACAGCAACGAAGACCCAACTCAGCCAAAAATAAATATCTCATTTTAGAAAATGAGACAGACAAGGTCTTTTCACAATCTTTAAATGCCCCACTAGAAGAATCACTCATAAATCCTTAAATGTCCTAGAATAAAAATACGAGTGCAAATAATTACTGTGAGGTAATAAACAGAGATGAATATGTCACTTGTATGTGCCAGAAGGAGATACAATCTGAGAATTATCCTAGAGCCAAAATGAGAGTGAGAGCTACATTCACCTGCTCATGAATTCTTATAACAACCTATCAGATCTATGTATCATTTTATAGTTGAGGAAACAAGCTCAGCAAGGGTGAGTTGGTGATCAAAAATTTGATCAACTTTTAAAGTAAAATTGCTTTCTCTCCAGGTTAGAAAATGGAATCCAAGGTGTAAGTGTTGTGGTTCAGAAAATATTAAATCAAAATCTTTCATAAATTCTATATAAGACATAATCTTTGATAACTTCTATTGTAGTTACCATGTTCCCACCTCAGTACCTAAATTCTAACTCACAGTGGCTTATGAACTGGATTGGTGACTTAAAACTATATACAGTGGTTCCTAGGCATGTACTGGCCTTTCAGCTGTTCATAAGCTACCCTAGAGACACATGCCATGGAATACAGTACACTTTGCTGAGACTCTAAGTGTACCTTGAATGCTGTTGAGAACTAGTCATATGAATGAGCCTGATCTGCCACATAGCATCTGCATCTGAACATGAGGCACTCTTCTACACTGATCCTTCACATAGGTTCATTAAGGGTTATACTCCAACATGTAAATTTCCCACAATAAAATACAATATGATATACATTGCACTTGATCCAAAATGATAAAACTGCAACTTGGAAAAAAAAAGACATCTTTATTGAAATAAGTTAATCCAGTGGGTAGGTCTGAGAAAACACTAATCAGTTGGTTAGGGCAATAAGAGCCTCTACCACGTTGCCCATGTGTTCCCTCAAGCTCCGTTCTGCTGCTGCTCGCGAGATCTCCATCTCTGTCATCTGCAGGAAAAGGATCAATGATTTTACCTAAGTCTCCTCCCGGGCATTAATGTGCCAGCAAAACATGAGGACTCTACTTGTTTGGGGAAACAACCCAAATTTGACAAAGAAACCGCCCCCACCCATACACTAGTTAGACATTACTACTCACTATCAGCTCCAGATCTTCCTTCTTGATAGTGACTTTGGCCAGTTCCTTCTCCCTGCAAATATTCATGTACTTAGTCCTCATTCTTTACCTCCATCATAAACTCCCAGAAAGGATTTTTCCAGCTGTGCCTTACAAATAAATGACTTGATAAACACTGTTGACTGAAAATACAAAACGACTCCCACCCTCTCACCTAACGTCCCATCCCATCCCCTGGAATATTTACAGCAGGCAGCAGGTGTTGCCAGGAGGCCTTTCCTTCCACCAACAAGAGTAAAGTTGTAAATCTTAGATCTGCAGAAATGGGTGATACAGTTGAAGAACAGTACAAGGTACAAAGGCCTAACGATGGCTTTTTTTGTCTGGGGGAATGAGAGGGGCCCGTAGGTAAAACGACTTACCGCTCCTGTTTGGCTTTCTGCTCCCGGGACCGTCTATCCCCAATCACGGACATGGCCTACGGGAAAGAAAGATCTAGTTACTGCTCTGCTTACCCACAATTCCTAATAATCTAAAATACCGGTAACAAGCGGGTGAGGTGTGTATTCACGATGACGAGCGTACCAGGAACCGGGACCTACGTTTAATTCAACTCTGTGCACCTGAGACCCATTTTAAACCCAATCTCCATCAAGTTACTTTTCGCAAGCGGCGGGCTCCAACGACGGTTCAGTTTCCTTCTTGCCTCCTCCCACCATGGAGATGGAGACCCATCCTGGAGCTGGGCTTCCAGTTTCAGCCTCCCAAGCCCCTTCTGCTCTCATCCCTCCCAGACAGGCTCCCGGCCAACCTCACCGTCTCCAGATTGGAACTCTGGATCTCCTTCTCTTCAGCATAGTCGGTGACTCGCTCCAGGTCCGCCGCCCCACTGTCATGTTTCCGTGGCTTCTCTGGAGGCCGCTCCGGGCCGCTGGTCTCAGTCTCCAACTCTAGCTCCACGTCCCCCTCTGTCGCCATGTCGATCCCACCACGCCGCGCCAGAGGCCCGGCCCCGCCTCAGGAAGACTTCCGGTAACTGCCTCGCAACTTCCGCCGGGAGAGGAGGAGGCGGGACCGGCCGTGGGCCACACCTTCTTTGGTGCTCTGGTTCTAGAACTTCAGCGAGGAAACCAGTACGCCTTTCAGACTTCCTTTCGGGCTTCTAGTGTTGCTTTCTGCCAGGCCGTGTCCCAGACCTAACCCGTCACCACTCCAGGCCTTCCTATCCTTCCCTTCTCTTCACCTAGGTCCAGCCCACACACCCCAAGGAATTCTGTTCAAGATGGATGACGTCTAATCCTAAACCAATTAAGAATGCTAATCTACAAGCCAGATATGCAAACTACTCCCTAATCTGGGGAGAACAGACTGAGTGGCCCAAGGACCCTGGGGAGAAAGTAGTTTCACAGGGACGTTTGCATTTACCACATCCTGAAGGTCGGTGTTCTCTTCCTGATGTCCCTACCCATTCTGTCTGAAACTGGGTGACCAGCCCCGGCACAGCAGGAGTCCAATGGGCTGAGGACAAAAGAAAGCTACTACTTTCTCATCTTCCTTCTATCTGGTGGACCTGGGCCTAATCCCTGGGATAAGGATGGTGGGTGCAAAGGCGGTCACAAGCTCCAGCACCTCCCTCCGCCTGGCACAGCAACGCAGTGGAGTCAGCAGTGTCACAGTGAGTCTTCCCTTCTATCAGGTGAGAGGGTACTGGAGCAAGCGCTATCTGAAAAAATGGAAGGGAATGGTGGCTGAAGCTGGGGAGGAAAACCCATGGGAGCTGATAAAGATGATAGGCCTTCCTTTCACTTGTGAGGCCCTTCTGCTTCTTTGCCTCTAAGACTACTGATCATTAAACCTCTCCTCCCATGTACCCAGTACCGGATATTTAGATCCTGGGAAAGATTAGAGGCCAGATGTGACTTAGGCTTTTAGAAAGTTCTGCTCAAGCCTGCAGTTAAGCTCTTATGATGAAAGCTCTACTTGATGTCAGTGGAAGGCAATCCTAAATAGCTTGGAACCAGACAGTCTGAGAATTCCTGAGTGAAAGGAGAGAAGAGAAGGGAGGGGGAAATTTTGGAATTCAGCCTCTTGGGTTAACCTCACATGTACATTAATGTAAGCCTTTCCTCAGCAAATCTGCACCTTGCTGCCCTGCATCTGCTCTCCCCTCAGGTGCTCTGCTGTGGGCCTGCTCCCTGTACCTGCTGCTGCCATTCTAGGTGACCCCCTCTCACGGAGTCTCCTTGTAGCCGCCTGTTCTACATCCTCCTCCATGTGGGGACCTCAGCAGTCTGCTGCCTCCTGCTGTCAAGGATGGTAGTGCAAAGAGTCTGGGGCAAGGCACACGGGGTAAGTGGGAGGAGGTTGGGGTGCAGCAGGACAGGATAAAAGGAGAAACCCTGAGATAAACAAGAGATTCAGGTTGGGGGAAGGGGACAAATGAGTGGACATACCCATAAGAAGAAGGTACTTCTCTATGCATGATGACTTGCCCAGCCATTTCTCACATGTACCTTCCCTCCAGATCCAGATGCCCTCAGGGCTGTGTGCCCATCTGTTTGGCCACTCTCACTGCCCAGTGCTCAGCGGCTCTGGGGCTGTATACCGAGTATGTACAGGAACTGCCACCTTTCGCCTGCTGCAGGCTGTGCTGTTTGTCAACCTCCACTCCCCCACCAGCCTGAGAGCACAGCTGCATAAGAGGTGTGTGTGTCTTCTTTGGGTGGGGAGGGGATGAGGAGGGAAGTAGAAATAAGCTGAGTAAAGGAAATTCCAAGATGAAGTAATAGCACTGTAAAAAGACAGAAAACAGGTTTAAGTCCCTGCTTCCACTATACCTGCTGTGTGACAACAAGCCACACACTTATCCTCTTTGACATTCTAGTTTCTGAAATGGAGATAACAGTGGGGTTACTATATGCAAATCTTTTGTCAACTCTAAAACATTGTCCAGGTGTTTTTATTTAGGTATCTGAAAGTCAGAATTTGGAATGGGCTGTGATGGGCCCATCTCCAGCCCCTCTCACATGGGACTGGTTCCTCCCTTCCTATACTTAGTTGTCTCGTCTCTCCCTTCCTATAGTTCTGGCTTTCTCCTTTGCCTTCCTCCACTGGCACTGTTCACTCTCCTTTGCCTTTTCTTCTGGTTTTCTCTTTCCCTCTTAACCAGCTTCTGGCTCCTCAAGCTGCTGTTCCTGCTAGGTCTCTGTGCTGTTGCCTTCTGCATGCCTGATGAGTATCTCTTCCCAGGTACCTTCCATCTCATCCTGATCAGCGGAAGTAAGCTAAAATATTTTCTAAGAAAAAAAGAGGGTAGGAAGAGGACCAGGAGTAATGATATGATCAGCTACATTTCCCCACTGGTGCCTCACTTGCAGCCTGGCGTTACATTGGCATCTGTAGAGGCTTCACATTCATCCTGCTGCAGTTGGTGCTTTTTACAGCCTTTGCCCGTTCCTGGAACAAGAACTGGTAAGGAGGACATAACCCTAAAGGCTTCCTGGGAAGTCTGACATTACTAGACCCAGTTGGGTGGGGCAAAGGACATGACAGGTTGATGGTCCCAGAGCTTACCACTAAGCAGTATCGAAAAACTCAGGAATGTGAAATGACTGTGGGCCAGGTGGGATGGGTAAGTCTCACCAGTCTTTTGGAAGAGGGGAAATAGTTGATAATGGGTAAAAAGAAGAGTTGGAGCGCCAAGCCATTGCCCACCTCCCACCCCTAGGCAAACAGGTGCAGCCCAAGACTGCCGCTGGTTCCTAGCTGTGCTGCTGACCACCCTAGGATTCTATAGCATGGCAGGTTTAGCAGCTGTGCTCCTGTTCCACTACTACACACACCCAGATGGCTGCCTGCTCAACAAGATGCTGCTTAGTCTGCATGTTTGTTGCTGTGGTCTCCTCTCCTTCCTCTCCATCGCTCCCTGCATCCGCCTCAGTGGATACATGCCTTGCAACATTCCAGATTTTGGGGACCTTTGGTATAGCAATTTCATTAGCCTCCCTCCCTCAGTCAATTCTCTGCTTCCCCCAAAGGGTGGGGGGACAGAAGTACAAGTGAGGGTAGAAGTAAAGGAAATTACTAACCTGTAGGCTAAAGCAAGGATTCCCATTCTCCCCAGAGCAGCTCCACTCTGGCCTTCTACAAGCCTCTGTCAACAGCTGCTATATCACGTAGCTGACATTCTCTGCGCTATCCAGCCATCCTCCAGAGAGTGGTAAGGACAGGACATGGATTTCCCCATGCTAAAACCTTTTTTGCTCCTGCCAAATACCTATTTGTTCTTACCACCTTTCTCTTCTGTTGCCCCTTCTCAGTAATCCTTCAAGGACAGAATCACTCTGCCTGCCTGGCCTGAGTAAAATGGAACCCCAAACACCAGATACTTCTCTGGCAGTGTTGAGTGCTGGCATCATGTATGCTTGTGTGCTTTTTGCTTGGTGCATAAAGGTGTCAAGGGAAAGGCGTGAGAGAAGGGAGGATGCTCAGGACAGGGAACGATGGTCAGGAGACTGTCTGGGACCACGGTTTATTTAAACTTTAGAGCAAGATAAGAGGAAAGCTCCCCATGAACAAAAACAACTTCTAAGAATAGCACTTGTCAGATGATCTGTATGAGATGAAGGGGGTAGGGGAAATGACTTGAGAATTTTTAAATGTATAAAGACTTCAAGGCCCTCACATGAAAAGACTTCTAAATCTTTGGCGGAAAAGGGCTCCAGGAGCACAGTACCCTCCTAAGAGTTACTAATATGGACCAACCAGCTAGCAGTAAATGCCCTCAGGCAATCCTGCTATCTGACTGGACCAGCTTGAGAACCATCTCTTTCTTCTCAGCAATGAGGCTTCCTACCTTGCTGAGGTATTTGGGCCCTTGTGGACTGTCAAGGTTTACAGCTGTGAGGTCCAGGTGAGGCTGGAGAGTACAATATCCCCAATACCCCTCCCCCCTCACACATAGTCACAGACACACACACATCCTATCAACCTCTACCCAGAATGCTCAGATTCTAGCTGCTATTACCTTTTATTGAGTACCCACAATGTGCTAAGCACTGTGCTAGATACTTTACATACATAATCTCATTTAATTTAATCCTCACAACAACCCTGTGAGGTAGGTATTTGCTCCATTTTACAAATGGAGAAATTGAGGCACAGAAGGTTAAACATCTTACCAAAGTTCCCATAGCCAGTTATATACTGAAGCTAGAATTTGAACCCAGGTGTGCCTCCACTTTTTACACCACACCAATCTTTTCAAAGAAGAGTAGTTTCCTATACTGTTACCCAGACATTCTTTCTAAAGTCATTCCAAAACATGCTGCCTTTTGTTTTACAAAAGCCCTCACTCTGTTTCTGCTGCCCTGAAACAGTGCAGCCAGAGGAAGGTGAGTGTCAAGTGAGGATCCGTAAGTGTAGATTTCTGCAGAGTGCCAAAGAGCCCTCAAGTGCCTTCACAAAAGATGGGGGAGGAGGGAAGAGGTGTTTCAGCAGCACTGCTGCCAGCAGTCCTTTCCTCTCTCCAGGGCAAACAGGTGGGGCTGACAGGCCAGCTAACCAAGAGACCGCTCCAGCTCCTCCAGTGCAAGCCCAGCAGCTTTCCTATAGCTATTCTGCCTTCCACTTCGTCTTCTTCCTTGCATCACTCTATGTCATGGTTACCCTCACCAACTGGTTCAGGTAGGATGGAGGCGGACCTGGGACACTCTTCTGAAAACCTAGTTGTTTTAGGGAAAGAGCAATTCAAGGCCAGTCCCGAGTTCTGAGGACACACACATGGGTCTACCATATACCATACTCTTCGGTGGGGTGGTAGGACAGATCTAAAAGTCATGGCCCTCCAGATTCTCTAACCAGACACTTTAGTTCCACAGCTATGAGGGAGCAGAACTGGAAAAGACTTTCACCACGGGCAGCTGGACTACCTTCTGGGTCAAGGTTGCCTCATGCTAGGCCCGTGTACTCCTCTATCTGGGGCTGCTACTGGCACCATTCTGTTGGTCCCCAACCCAGGACCCCCAGCCTCCTCTTATCTTCAGGTGACACTGTCATGGCATCAGTATTGCCAGATAACAAATATCCAGTCTAGGTACTTTTAACAAACTGGGGTTCCCTTCAAATTGTACCCCTAGTCTTGACTCACAGGAGCTGTCCAGCCCAACAAATACCTCAAGGACATAATGGGTAGTTACCTCCCTTTAGGCTAAAGTCAGTAGTATGTCTGACTTGAAAAAAGTGGCCATACACACCCTAATGCCCTGGGCAGAGTATCTGACACGCTGGAGCTACCGTTACGTCTTCACCCCAGCTCAAGAGCCTGACTCCCAAGTCAGCAGCTCAGGAACCAGCAGACAGTGCGGCACCAGCTCCTTCCTGGCTCTCATGGTGGAGATGGGGGCAGGGAAAGACCAACAGGGACTGAAGACTTACTTGGCTCTGCCCTTGGAGATAAAAAGGAAAATAAGGAATTCAGCCCTGGGTACAGGGATTTAAGAAGCCCAGAACCCTAGAACAAACCAGGACACAGGAAGAAAGGAGCACAGAGACTACCCTAGGTTTTAATCCTGATGTTGAGGTCAAAGGAAATGGGACGACAAAAACCACCCTCACATAAGGAATGACAGAACAGAAGAGAATGTGAACACTTGAGAGCAGCTAACCATGGGAAGTCAGTGAGCAGCAGGATCTGGGCCAACTTCCAAGCAGGCAAAACTGAGGAAGAATGAGGAAGAGGGGCATAAATTTAGGTCTTGCAGCCTTCCTTCTTAGGACCTCAACTCCATCCGTAGGATGATGTTCAGGGTCTGAGTGGGGGACAAAAAAAATCACAGAAAAGAAGTCCCTAAGGCTCTTAGAGGATTTCTCTACCACATACCCAGAATACCTGTTTGTTGCAGTACAAAAAAGAATTTTTTCCTGTGATGTTTCACTTAGTCTACATATCCACATCCTTTTAGAGTCTGAAGTTCTCTCCCCTCTTGGTGGGAAAGGGCAGCCATTCCTCCATCCCCATCCCCCCAAATCCCCAGTCAAACCAGGCGCTCAAGGAATTACAAAGCTACTTTTAATACTTTGGGGTGAGCCCCACAGGAATAAAAAACACTGGGAAGGGGTAACCCCCTCACCCCCAGGAGTGGCCCAGGGGGAGAGAGGCTACCTGAGGGGAAGGAAGCACAAAAGGGACTCGCTGCAGACTCAGGGCAAAGGGAATGCCATCGGTGCTGGGACCTGTGAGCACTACAGGAGAAAACGCGAGCGTGGTAGGACTGGCTCCAGGCACACAGGCGAAGGGCAAGAGGGTTGGACACGAAGCCACAAAGCTACTTGGGTTCCTCCTTCTTCTCGTTTGCCTTTTTCTGCTTCTGCTGCATGATCTCCGAGTCCCTGGGGGTAGAGATGATGGGGCACTGGGAGGTACCAGAGGGCAAAAGGGACAAGATGCAGGGGGATGAAGGGCACAAAGGATAAGATGGAAGTGGATGGGACAAAATTCAGCATGTGGCTGCTGTATTCCCACCCTAGGAGAACAAGAGGAAGAGAGCTGAGGCTCAAAAGGCAATCAGTCTCTATCTGGCTATTGCCCGAGGGGTCAGAAGTCTGGCCACACAGGCCCAAGGCTATTCTGTGCTGAGTACCACACCCAGCAACACCAGTGAGAAGGCTGGGAGAAGGGAGGACAAATGAACAGCAAGGAGGGCCAAAAGTACTGGGCTGTCATAACCACCACTGCGTTTGAAATGTGAAGCTCCCTGCCCTTGCCCTTAAGGTCAGACCCGGGGGCACTCAGAAATCAGACCGAGGGCAGCACCCGCCCCAGTCCCTTCCTATAAGGCTGTGACCTAACAATTTAAAGGGTGAGAGGAATAAAACCCTAGAGGAAACAATGCACTCTGCCCCTCATGACTAGTCCAGATGTAAGCTCTGAGCTAACTCTTTCCAGGTACAACCCTTGGCCTAAACCCAGGTCTCACCCCACCCCTCCCCTCCCTGGGGCTACCTCTGCTTGCGGGCAGCAGCAGAAAGCCCGTCATCTCGGCGCTTTCCCTTAACCGAGTCGCTCTGCTTTTTCATATTCTTCTGGCGGGCGAGCTCGCGCTGGTTACCGCCTAGAGAAAGAAGATAAAAGGTGAGACAAGAGGGCCTTTCTGGCCACACACCGGCGACCCTCTCCCCTCACCGGACACTCGTACGGTCCAACACTTCATTCCCGGGGCGCCGACACCGGCCTTTTTCGGGGCCTAGGCTGCAGATTGGACGGAGGGGGTAGCTGCCACAGGGCAGGTCAAAGTGGGGAGTGGACGGAGGACGGTCCTGAGGAGCCTGCTAGAAGCGTGCTTCGAATTTCGGGGCAGCATGGGGGCCCAGACAGGGGGTGGCGGTATGTGTAGACGGTCTGGGTCTCTGTGGGGGATGGGCAAGGATCTGGAATGGGGGGAACTGGGTCTATCACAGGGGCGCAGGGCTTCTCCCCACACCGCAGAGCGTCGGGGAGGGCCTTTGCCTGACGAGGTGGGGAGGTTCTCAAGAAGTGTCTCGGTGGGCAAAGGGTCGACTTCCGGGCTCCAAGTGTGAGGGTCGCTAAACAGCGCTCCTAGAGAAAGGTCTCGTTGGGGAAGCCAAAACGAGGTCAATGCCGAGGTTCGGCAGTCATGTTTAGGATGGAAAAGGAGAAAAGGGCAAGAGGAGGGGGTCTCAGTGCTCACGGGTCATGGCGACGGCAGCAGCTCCGGCCTGCCTCCGTTGCGTCCCCTCGTTCAGTACGACGTTGCAGGCCCCGCCCCTTTCTCGAAGCGTAACGAAGTTGTCTTTTCCTCCCCGCCCCTTCGCGCCCGGGAGCCGATTCCCATTGGACAGGAAGAAACACGTGGAGGCCGCGAGCCACGCTGGAGCTCGGGCGGATAACGGGCGGAGGTTCGCAGGCCGAGCGCGCTGCGTGGGGCGGGGCTTTCCGAACAAGTCATTAGGTCGGGAGGGGAGAAAGTAGGCCAGGTCACGTGGGCAGAGTGGGTGGGGGTGGAGGGGTGCGGGTGGCTAGGTGGCGCTCCCGCGGGCTTGGGCACGTGACCTGGCAGAGTGCCCTCATGCGGGGATGGTTTGGGACAAGGACAGACTCACTCAGAGTGAACGTAGGGGGAACAGAGGGCTGGGGGTTCGTGGGGGCTGAAATGGTCCGGCCGGTGCTGTTACCAAGACTCTTGGACTAAACTTGCCCCTGTTATCTAGGATCCCCCCAACCAACCACCTGTTTAGATACTTGAGTTTGCATACTATGTAAAATCGTGTACAAACGCAACTTCAGAAGCCCCTTTCTAATCACATTGTTCCCCCATCCCAAACTCCTCCAGTATAGAAATTCGCATCCACATCTCATATGTCCTAAAACTTTGGTCCTGTTCATATCCCCATAGAAGCTTCAAATATGTAGCTTGGAAGTATTGGAGGACCCAAAAATCACGGACTATGGAGTTGGATCAGGGACTAAGAGATTGGAAAATCCACATACTATGTCCATTTCTCCCTCCGGCATTTCCCCACTGTACTGTACTATCTCCACCATCTCCACCAACCACACCTGATTTGTAATTCGCTATTGAATAGGGCGGGAAGCTTAGATTTCCCACTAAAATCGCTCTCATTCCCAGTTTCACTAATCTGTGTACAAGACTCCCCACCAGTCCCGAGGAATTCACGGGATAAAGGAGAAATGCTTAGGAAATCTCACAGGAAAGGACTGGTTGTAAATTTTAACATCTGATTCTCTCCAGCTAGTGCCCACAGCAGAACCAAGCTGAGGCTGGCACTTCAGACTGGCTTCTTTCTCAACATAGAGCTGAGGGAAGACAATAAACCTCATTCAGTACCATCCTCACAATTTTTGCCATACCCAGGTATCACTTGAACTACTACTATTTATTACTTTAAAATTTTTTACCAGGGTTGTGTTTGTTTTTTTTTTTTTTTTTTTTTGGCTGTGCTGTGTGGCTTGTGGGGATCTCAGTTCCCCCACCAGGGATTGAACCTGGGCCTCTGCAGTGAAAACACCAAATCCTAACCACTGAACCACCAGGGAACTCCCTGTATCAGTTTCAAATAAAGGATATAACCCAAACTTCATATTCCTTTAGTAAATTTAAAATCAGTATCACCTGCCCACAAACAGAAAGTAACTATAAAAAGAAATACAATGAAAAGGAAATATTAAATTCTACCAAAATAACATCAATGTCAAAGCTACTGAACCTGGGGCCTGCCCTCTCTTTCTCAGAGAAAGAAATTAACAAGTGTTATAGAGGTAATAAGGCATAAGTCTCCCAAACTGAAGCTTTTTCTTGACATCATCAGAATATTGAAATGCATTTAATTTTTATACTTTCAGTGTTACTTACTGCTATGTCTCTATACTACTAAAATTACTTCTTATATCACCAGTAGCATATATCCCACCCTTTGGTACATACCAAATGTAATAGATCAACATTGGTGGCACACATAACAATGTGCAAATTCTGACTCTGCTACTTACTGGATTTGATTTTGGACAATCATTTTTTCCATGCTTCAATTCCTTTATATGAAAAATGGGAATAATATCTACCCCTTAGTGTTGTGGAAAAGATTAATATAGATAACTTAATATAAAGGACTTGGCCCATAATAGGCACTTGGTTAATAATGTCCTCTCCATCTCCCTTTGGGAAGTCCTAAAACCTCTTCATTCTCCAAATTCCTCTAACTCCTGAGTAGTAGCCAGTCTCTGAAATGGCCCCTAATGATCCCTCCCTTCTGGTATTCACATCCTTGTGTAATCCTCTCCCACACTAAATTAGGGTTGGTCTATGTGACCAATAGAATATGGCAGAAGTGATGGTATATCACTTCTGATGCTAAAAAAAATTTCAGCTTCTGCTTTCCTTTCTCTCTTGGATCACTGGCTCAGGGAGAGCCAGCTGCCATGTTAGGAGGAGAGGCCCATGTGGTGAAGAACTGTGGCCACTGGCCAACAGCCAGAGGGCAGAGAAAATACCTCCACTTTAACTTAGCACGAGGTTGAGAGTTAGGGACCCAAGGCTCTGAGAGAAGGAGGTGAGGCAGGATTTAGGGACCCCACATATAAAGTGAGAAGATGAGGAAACTGGACTTCAAGGGTGAGGACAGCATCTGCAGACCTATAGCAACAGACTGACCACAGTTCACATAAAGAATTTGGACTATCTGGCTTCCTAGCCCCCAGGTTCCAATGGGTCCCCTTGCATATAGAGAGACTACAGGACCAGCCCCATGGAGAAAACTGAGCTAGCCAGGGATGAGTGAAATAGTGCAGGATGAGGAAGCAAGTTCTCTTTTGGCACCTCCTACCTCTTTATCAACTCCAGCTGCTCAGGTGGGTGAGAGAGTGGAACAACCCTGTAACCACTCTCCTCTTATTAACTCACCCCACTCTACCCCCATGCTCAAGAGTCTATTTCCAATCCTAACAGAACCTAGGCTGGTTGCCACACCTCCCTCCAGTCTAACTTTTCCAGTAATTGCCAAAGAAATCACTCATTCTTTCAACAAATATTCATTGTGTTATGCACCAACAATGTACCAACTACTGCATTAGTCATTAGGTATACAGTGATGAACAAAACATGTATATCTCCATACTCACGGAACATATAGTGTAGAGAAGAAGAAACAGCTCTCTCTCTGTATATAACACATATATAGGTATTCCTCTGTGTGTGTGTGTGTGTGTGTGTGTGTGTGTGTGTGTGTGTATGCAAATCAATTGTGATAACTGCTTTGAAAGAAATGAACAGATTTTACACAAGGATGATATTCAAAAGAGTTAACAGGGCACACAGCATAAGCACCTATCCACCAAAATAGATGTCAGTTTAACCTGAATAAAAACTATCTGTGAACAATTTTTCTACCTCTCCTGGTAAATCATACAACTGCTGGTTCTGTGAAGGGAGTATATCTGTAGACCCTAACTTTGATTAGAGAAGTGAAGCAAGTGATAACTGGGCTGAGGCAAAAGGAGGAGGATTTAGCCAGGGCAAGGGGTGGGGGGAGGCGGGAGAGAACATTTTAGGAGAGGAAACAGCATGTGTGAAGGCCCTAAGGCCCTGCTCCCTCAGGCCATCCCATCAAGAGCCACAAGGTTAGTGGATAGGTAGGTAGTAGGTGAGTCACTAATGCCTAGTGAGCATGCTTTGAAACTAGGTCAGGGAGAAGGTAGGGTAGTGATGTGATCTGAGTCACTCCTGCTAATACCACTACTCGGTAACATTAAGTGAGTACTTATTAAGTATATTAAGTTTACTTTTCTTATTTGGGCCTTACAATGACCTTTTGAGGTGTCATTATTCCCTTTCTACATATTTAGAAACTTTGGCACAGGCCGGTTAAATAACTTTCCCAAGGAAGCACAGGTAATAAAGGGTGGGGCTGAGAGTTTAACCCAGTCACTGCTCTTCAGCAGCAAGATGTAAATTTTGAAGAGATCACTCCGTGGAAGGAAAGTGGATTAGAGCAGGTAAATGGAAATGGGGAGACCAGTCAGGAGGCTATCACAGACATCCAGGATTCTAGGCCTAATTGGGTAACAGATAATTGAAATGCAGTTCAGACCAACTGGGGCAAAAAGGGGAATTTGTTGGCTTACATAACCAAACTGGGTCATGGGCTGGGGTGTGAATGACTAAAACCAATGACAGGGGGATGCCTCCCCATCTCTTTGCTTTATTTTCTCAGATCCAGATCCCTTGACATGATAGGAAATGGCCACCAATGGTCCCTGCCCTCACATATCACAGAGTGACCAAGAGAGGGGGTCTGAGTCTCTTCCTTTAAATTCAGTTTTTAAAACCCCAGGACAGGACTCTGATGGTTTAGATGCCTACCTTTGTGGTGAGGAGGTGGTGTGGGGCAGGATATAATGAGAGTAGCCCCCACCAGAACCATATGGTTAGTATGGGGAAAGAACAGTTTTATCAAAGAAAGGGAGTTTGTTCCCCAGAAAAGGAGGATGCTAGACAGATCAAACAAAAGATGTCCATTACATCAGGCAACAGAAGATAGCCACTTGGACCAAAATGGTGGCAGAAGAAATGACAAAAGTGTGCAGCTTCAAAATATATTTTGGGTATTCAGTTAGAGAGGAAGATACTATTGATTTCTGGGTTCTTCATCAAATATTAAGTATACACCTATTAAGTGCAAGACACTTCTAGGCAGTGGGTATACAGTGGTGAACAAAACTGACATGGTCTCTGACCTCATGAAGTTAACCCTTTAGTGGGGGAGACTTACAATTCACAAGTAGCCAAACCAAACAGTATGAAGTTACAACTTGTGTTAAGTGTTAAAAGAGAAACAAAAGTGCAAGGACAAAGAATAATGGGAGAGACCCACTTCCGTGGTGACTTTTGTTTTGGCCACGCAATGCAGCTTATGGGATCTTAGTTCCCCGACCAGGGATCAAACCCAGGCCCTTGGCAGTGATAGCATGAAGTCCTAACAACTGGACCACCAGGGAATTCCCTGTGGTGACTTTTCAACTGAGGCCTGTAGGAAAAGTAGAAGGCGGCTCCGGAAGTGCAGCTGAATTCCAAACATTAATAACATCCCTCCTTTAACAAGGAAGAGCAATACAGTTTTAGGAAATTCTTTCCCTCCCTATATTCCAAAAGTGGTCCTGAATGGCTAAGTCAATCAGAGTAAACTCATCACTCTTAGCATTACTGGCTCAGGATTGCCTAAACCATGCATGATATTCACCTTGTGACAGTTATAGGTTTAAGAGTTAGCATATGACCTAAATTGGCCTTATCAGACCAAAGGGATGGACTTTTGTTCCATTGTGGAGACAGACAGTGCTCTCTCCCACTGACTTGAATAAGGATTCATATAACCCTTACTGCTTTTGGCTTCTGTGACCTTGAAGGACAAGCCTTAGGTTGAAGCAAAGTGAGTGGCAGGAGGAAACTTGGTCCTTGATGATGCTCTTGGGCCACTGAATACATCAACTATAATATTTGTTCTCTCACTGAGCTTTCTGCTATGAGAACCACCATACGTATTTGTTTTTTGTGTAAGCTGCCTTGAGTCAGATTTCTGTAACTTCTGCCAAATACATTTTAAGAAATACACAAACAATAGAAATAGCATATGCCAAGGCCCTGAGATGGGAAAAACCTTGAATAATTAGAGAAATTACAGAGATCACATAATGAAATGATCCAGTAAGATTATCTTAAAGTGCAGCCAGCCCTCTCCATGCATATTAAGCTTCTAGTCAGATTTTAGTGCCTTGCTTGTAGAGATGAGTAGATAGTTGAAGATCAGCAAGCATTGGAAAAAACACTTTTAACATAAAAATAGGCCAAAACAAAACAGAAACAGAAAATAAGGTCTTAGAGGATCAGAAACAATTCCAGAAACAAAAGAAAGTGGGAGGGGGACCATAATTAGTAACCTTAGAAATGAAGGGGATATTGAACAAAAACAGGGGAGCTATAAAAAACAAACATTCAGAGAATAATAAAGAGCTCTTGGAAATTAAAAATATGATAAAAGCATTGGAAGATAAAACTTGAAGAAATAGTCGAGAAAATTGGGCAAAAAGATAGTGATGGACAGGAAAAAATTTTAAAATTAGGCAATCAGTTCAGGAGGTCAACATCTGTATTATATGAGTTTCAGAATGAGAGGGGGCCCACTGAGTGCCCAGCACAAAGAATAAGAAAAGATCGATGCCACAACATACTAGAACACTGGAGTCACAGAGAAGATCCTAAAGGTTTCTGAGATACAAAAGAGGTCACATACAAAGAAAGGATGAAGAATCAGAATGGCTTCAGACTTGTCAGCAGCAACACTGGAGTCCAAAAGACAGTGAGTGATGTCATCAAATAGCTGAAGAAAAATAACTAACAACCAATTTTTTTTTACCCAGCCAAGCTATCAATTAAGTAGAATAGAATAAAGACACACAGTCTCAAAGGACTTATCTACCATGCACCCTTTCCAGGAAGCTATTGGAGATGTACACCAAAATGAGGGGGTAAATCAAGGAAAAAAGTAGTAGAATTCAGGAAAAAAGGGCATCCAATATAGGAGATAAGGAAATCCCCAGGCTGTTTGAAGGGAGACCCAGGATGATAACTTTGCAGCAGGCTTAGAGAAGCAACTATTTCAGAGTGGAACAGGAGAATGAAAGGGTCTGGAGGTGTATATATAAGGAAAAAAATGGAAACTTATAAAACTGATAAGTTTTATAACTGATAAAATTGATAATATAACTGATTATATTTGAATATATGAGGAGGAGATTTCCACTTCTAGAGGAACATATTAGAATTAATTGATATAAAAAAAGAATTAATTGATAATAAGTACATACAGGGGCTTCCCTGGTGGTGCAGTGGTTAAGAATCCGCCTGCCAGTTCAGGGGACAGGGGTTCGAGCCCTGGTTCAGGAAGATCCCATATGCCGTGGAGCGACTAAGCCCGTGCGCCACAACTACTGAGCCTGCGCTCTAGAGCCCACAAGCCACAACTACTGAGCCCATGTGCCACAACTACTGAAGCCCGCGTGCCTACAGCCCATTCTCCGCAACAAGAGAAGCCACTGCAGCAAGAAGCCCATGCACTGCGATGAAGAGTAGACCCCGCTCTCCGCAACTAGAGAAAGCCCGCGCGCAGCAACGAAGACCCAACGCAGCCAAAAATAAAATAAATTAATTAAATAATTAAAAAAATAAGTACATACACAACTAAGTAAACAAACCAAGATAGGGATAATTATTAATATCAAGGGGGAAACATACAAGAAAGGAAATGTAAACAGTGCACTGTGTCACAGCTTGTAAATAATATTTACACACTCATAAAATGTAAACATTCATTATTGATCTAACAAAAGTAACATTACTACACTAGGAGGTTGAAGAGAGAAAGTACATGCATATATATGGAGAGGATGGGAGAGCCAAATCCTCATTTTTAAGATAGAAACCAATGGCTAATATCTGACACTTAAAAAGCCAGAAATGGCATGATACTTAGAAAAAGCAATAAATGCCAGAAGAAACAGTTAAAAGAGTTTTAACTTCCTTTAAGCAGTAGAAAGCAGAAAGGAATAAGGGATAAATATTTTTCATTATGTCTTGTATGGAACTTATGTGTACATATATAACTTCCATAAAGACAAATAAATACTATAAAAACCCAACCATGGGGCTTCCCTGGTGGCACAGTGGTTAAGAATCCGCCTGCCAATGCAAGGGACAAGGGTTCGAGCCCTGGTCCGGGAGGATCCCACATGCTGCGGAGCAAGTGGGCCCATGTGCCACAACTGCTGAGCCTGCGCTCTGGAGCCCACGAGCCACAGCTGCTGAGCCTGCCTGCTGTAGCTGCTGAAGCCCGCACGCCTAGAGCCTGTGCTCCGCAACAAGAGAAGCCACCGCAATGAGAAGCCCACACACAGTAACGAAGAGTAGCCCGCCCTCCCCGCAACTAGAGAAAGCCTGTGAGCAGCAACGAAGACCCAACGCAGCCAAAAATTAATTTTTTTTAAGAAGTCAAATTTAGGAGGGCTTCCCTGGTGGCGCAGTGGTTAAGAATCTGCCTGCCAATGCAGGAGACACGGGTTCGAGCCCTGGTCCAGGAAGATCCCACATGCCGCGGTGCAACTAAGCCCGCGTGCCACAACTACTGAAGCCCGTGAGCCTAGAGCCTGTGGTCCGCAACAAGAGAAGCCACTGCAATAAGCATGCGCACCGCAACGAAGAGTAGCCCACACTCTCCACAACTAGAGAAGGCCCGCGCGCACCAACGAAGACCCAATGCAGCCAAAAATAAATAAAATAAATAAATTATTTTTAAAAAGTCAAATTTAGGGAGTTCCCTGGAGGTCCAGTGGTTAGGATTTGGTGCTTTTATTGCCGTGGCCTGGGTTCAATCCCTGGTGGGGGAACTAAGATCTCAGAAGCTGTGGGGTGTGGGCAAAAAATAAAAATCAACTTTATTGAGGTATAATTTACAGACATTAAAATAGATACATTTTAAGTGTGCAATTTGATGAGTTTTGACAAATGTACAGATAATTTGAGTTAGGGTGAAGGGCATTAAGGTCATCTGGGATTATGCCCGTCCAGGGATTTAGCAGAGGTATCCTAGCTAGGAAAAAGAACAACACCAGGGCTCTAGGGAGACATACCCAAACAGGGACAAGTGGAGACACCAAGGGCCGACATGAGATTGGTCCTGGGATTTCACTGCACCAGGATCTGGACCTCCAGAATGTCTGGAAACTTCATGGCACCTCTTGGTCCTCCTGAGGGAGTGAGCCTGCTCCCTTTCACACCAGTGTCCAACAATCTCACGTGTATAGGCCAGGAAGGGAGACCTGGGACTGAGTTCTCCCTCTCCTCTGCCCTGCAACTTTCCTGCCACCAACCACGGCCCCCATCTCTGCCCATCGATGGGGGGCGCTCCGGCTTGCGACAGCCAAGCTTCACTGCTGCCAAAAACGGGCCCTGATTTTCTCTCCATTCATAGTTAGAAACCGGCTTCGGGTTCGCCGCAGTACGTCGGGCAGGGAAAAGCAAAAGCTCTAGGCCAGGTGTTGGCGTCGGGAATCCCCCTTCGGGTCCGCCAGCCTCCGGTCTCTTGGGGCTCTTGGCGTGATGGGCTGGGCCCGCCCAGCAATCAGTCGCTGTCGCTGTCTACCGCCCCTCTGCGTCTAAAACCCTCGGGGGTTGCAGGTTCAGCTTCACTTAGAAACCGAAACTCTTTAAGCGTTCAGGTTAGGTGGAAAAACTGAGGCAGGACTGGGGACTCTAGTGAGAGGTCTGAAGCTGGCTGCAGACTTTCTCCCCGGAACTGGGAGAGCACCTTCCGAAAGCCCAATAAGCGCATGCCAATCCAAGAAGAAACCGCTGGGGTCGGTGCTAACATCTGGGGGAGAGCGAAGCGCCACCCACGCGAGCGGGAAATCCCAGAGGTGGGGCTGGCTGTGGGTGGGGCCTGGGGTGGGGTCCCGGCGGGGGGCGGGGCCTACCTGGGTTACCGGGTGTGCCAGCCTAGCCCTGCACAGCGGAGGTGGTAGTGGCCCTGGTCTGTGGCTCCCGTCCTATTTGCTCTGAACCTCGCAGCCATGGAGGGACCCCGGGAGCTTCTGAGTAGGAAGCTCCGGCTCTGCTTCACCCCCGCTGCCCGGACCAGCCTCCTGCTGCTCAGGCTCAACGACGCGGCGCTGCGGGCGCTGCACGAGTGTCAGCGGCAACAGGTACGGCCGGCCCGGGCCCCATCCTCTCCATCCCCTACCCCTCGGTTAGTCGGGCCTCAGCCGGCGACAGTGCCGAAGGGGCCTGGGGATGGGAAGCAGCATCCTCAGTCTCCGGTCTCCCCACCTCTCCAAGTGAAGCCTGCGAGGCAGGTCCCCCCACCCCACCCCACCCCCACCCCGGGCACCCGACGCCGGATCCGGGACGCTGTTTCACCTGCTCTTAGCTCAAGTCTGTGCTCTCCCTCCAGGTTCGGCCAGTGATTGCTTTCCAAGGCAACCGAGGGGTAAGCGCGGGCCTGGGGTGTGTGGAGGTGGAGTGCAGGGAGAACAGACATGGGCTCCAGGAAGGTACCATCAGGGCGGGAGGCTGAGGGCAGCCAAGGTCTGAGGAAGTTTCGAGAATTGAACCCCAAATGGGACGAGGGGCTGCTGGGTTGTGGTCCCAAGAGGCTGCGGTTGAAGAGACTGTGCCGTCTTAGCCTCCTGAGGAACTCAGGCCCAGCTGCACCTGGTGTGCTAATGAGCCCCGTGGGACCCATCGTCAGGCTTAGGCTGGCTCAGGGAGGAGTGGCCTTCATAGTAGGAGGAGGAACTGACTTTCATAGAGCTTACAGTCTCCTTTCACCCACAGTATTTGAGGGTCCCACGTCCTGGCTGGTCCTGCCTCTTTTCCTTCATAGTGTCTCAGTGTGGCCAGGAGGGCCCTGGTGGTGGCTTGGATCTTGTGTGCCAACATTTAGGCAGGTAAGGGGAATAGGTAGCAGGTAAGAAAGAGTTTGTGCAAAGTCTGGGAAGGGGATATCCAGAGGTGCTTCAGAGATCTCCACCTTCCTGTTTTTTGTTTGTTTTTTGTTTTAAACCACTTCTTTCCAGATCTGGGCCTAACCGCCTCCACTGCCTGGGTCCACTCAGGGAGCGCCTCACTATTTGGGCAGCCATGGATTCTGTCCCAGCCCCATCTTCAGTTCAGGGACACAACCTGACTGAAGATGCCAGAGATCACAAGAGCTGGCAGAACATGGGAGACTATTCTGCAGGAGACACAATTTCACAGCCACAGATGGCACTAGAAGAGGTAAGGCCAGAAACTGCAGGGAGTTGGGATAAGGTGGGGCAAAGCCTGAAGCCTAGGGAGCCAAGTGCCCCTGCCACTTTCCCTGCCAGGTGGCAGATCCACTGGCAAGCAGCCAAGGACAGTCACTCCCAGGATCCTTGAGGGAACACATGGCACAGTGGGAAGTGAGGTACTTGGGGGCAGGGTGGGACTAATCTGGGAAGCCCTGTTATTGTCTTCTCTAATCTCCACCCTAAATGCTGTAAAAAGGGATCTAACCCTACCCTTGGCTTCATCTCTCTCATTCCCTCTTCAAAAATCCTAGGAACCAGACCCATCTTCCAAACAGAGAGCCTGATCAGGTACTGCCTTCCTCTGCTAGCCAGAAACACGTGGACAAGGTAAGTTGTAATAGCAAGGGTGTTTCAAAGAGAGTTGTGTCCAATGAGGCTAAAATTTAAAAATTGGGACCTTATCATTTTCATGCTCCCAGAGCTCATTATATGGAAGTAATTTTTATGTTTTTTAATTTTTATTTTATTTTTTTTTGCGGTACGCGGGCCTCTCACTGCTGTGGCCTCTCCCGCCGCGGAGCACAGGCTCCGGACGCGCAGGCTCAGCAGCCATTGCTCACGGGCCCAGCCACTCCGCGGCATGTGGGATCTTCCCGGACCCGGGCACGAACCCATGTCCCCTGCATTGGCAGGCAGACTCTCAACCACTGTGCCACCAGGGAAGCCCAGAAGTAATTTTTAAGAGAAGGACAGAATAGGAGGCTTCTGGCTTACTGTTCATGTGACCAAGATATTTTCTCCAACAGAAACGTCCAGCACCTGCAGCTACTGTAAAACTAAAAGAAAAGAGGCTCAGATCTCTGTCTCTAGCTCCAAGTCCCCTACAAGGGCTGCCTAGTCAGGAGCTACAGGAGAGAGAAGATTGGGAGCAAGAAGATAAAGATGAAAACATTAGCCCCAGGCTGGTGCACAGTCCCTCAGTTCAAGCAGGTGAGTTAATGGGAGGAGGGTGAAACTGCCATAGTGGGGGAAAAAAAGCCTATCATTACCTTCATGTCTTGCTTCCTTCCTAGACTCTGAATCCCCAAGCCCTGAAGAGGTACCAGATTACCTCCTGTGAGTCCCCTGCCATTTCCAATTTTATCAAGCCTTGTGCATATGAGATATTAAGGTAAACTTCCTGGGAGCTGGAAGCTTTGGGGGGCAATGACATTGAAGGTGACAATACTCTGCTCCTGGCAGGCAATACAGGGCCATCCACAGTGCAGAACAGCACCATGCTTACAAGCAGGACTTTGAGACAGATTATGCTGAATACCGCACTCTGCATGCCCGTGTTGGGGCTGCAAACCAAAGGTTCAGAGAGCTGGGAGCAGAGATGAAGAGCACTCAACGAGGAACTCCAGAATACAAGGTAAGGGCTGGATGGGCCCAGGCTGGCCCCTGAGCTCTACTGGCCGTAAACTCCTGGCCAACTGCCCATAATCCTGTTTGTTCAACAACCAATGTGACAAGCAAGCCAGTTTTGAGGGAAAAATTAGTCTGTATAATTTGGTAGAATGAGAAGGGAAGTTCCTTCACTCCCTAAGAGAACTGGAGCTTTTTTCTTAAGGTTAAACTTGGTGCTAACATTTTCTTTTCAGATGCTGGAAGAAAAGATAGTCCAGGAATATAAAAAGTTCAGGAAGGTAAGACCAGGCCTGGGAATGGTAGCAAAAAGGCAGAATTGACTTTTTTTTTTTGACATGGATGCTTTTTCTCTGCAGCAGTACCCAGGTTACAGGGAAGAAAAGCACCGTTGTGAGTACCTGCATCAGAAATTGTCCCACATTAAAGGTCTCATCCTGGAGTTTGAGGAAAAGAACAGGGGCAGCTGAAGATGACAGAGGGCTCTTTACCCTCTGCCCAGTGTGCTATGAAGGAACAAAGCAGCTATTAACTAGTGTACAATTGTCTGCTCTTCTTATTGCTGAGTCCATGGTGGGAAGTAGGAGAGCTGCTCTAGGTTCTTAAGGTTTTTCATATTGCCATATTTAAAATTTTAGGGCATGGGCACAGTGCCAAGACTCCACAGCTGTGCCCAGGAGACTAGGAAAAGTAGCAGAGACTTGGTTTCTCCACCTTTAGTTCAGCCAAGTTATTTTTAAATCCTGAGAAATGATACCATTTCCAGGACAAGATACCTTGAGAACATCAGAATTTACTTGGTAGCCTCCCTGAAGAAACAATGAAAACTTTTGGTAACAGAACTAAAGGAACTTGTAATACAACTGGATATAATGGGAAAGGGCTTGGGTGTTACCCATGTACTGAAAGTGAATTATTTTACAAACATGGCTAAAAAATTAAAACTGATTGCTTCTGTGTCAAGTTTATGTTTTCCTTGAATCCTCTTACCCTTGGCTGTGTATATGAACCAGTTCTGGAGCTCCCTAAAAATTCAGATCCCTAGATCCCAGCACAGGTCTTATGAATTAGAATCTCCAAGATTATGGTTAGGCATCTTTACTTTTTCAAAGCACTATGGATGATCCTGATATATATTTTGCTAAGTGGCTCTGTCAAATCTTGTAATTCAGTGGTCCCCAACCTTTTCGGCACCAGGGACCGGTTTCATGGAAGACAATTTTTCCACAGACTGGGGCAGTGGGCGGGGGGCAGGGGGCGGGGGCGGTAGTTCAGGCGGTAATGCGAGCGATGGGGAGCGGCAGATGAAGCCTCACTTGCCGCCGCTCACCTCCTGCTGTGCGGCCCGGTTCCTAGCAGGCCACGGACCGGCCCAGGGGTTGGGGACCCCTGTTGAAATTGGTAACTAGAGGATACAGTAGGAATAAAGCTCTCCTTTTCCAAACATGGAGGTTGAGGATCACCTGCAACTGGGGCTATCTGGAATTATCCAGTAACTGAAATCTATAACTGTGGATAGGATTTGGATTTACCCACAAAAAGGAAGAGGGAAACGGTTCAATTCATTTGAACCAAAGATCACACCAGTCGTATCCTTTTCGTTCCTCACTGTTGCATAAGAAAGTGGATGTTTCACTTACAACGAGGAATGATACTGCCTTTCCCAGTTCCACTGGAGAAGGAAGTTAATGACCACACCCTGGGCTTTGGGGGAGAGAGCTGTACCTGGCAGTGTCAGCAATTCTTGAAACAACTTGGATGTAACCCCAACCTGATGCCACACCCACACAGGGCATTTCTGGGCAGAGAATAGCCCTTGGGAGATATAAACATACTCAGCTGCATGGCAAGGATAAACTGCAATCCATCCTTAGGGCATGGGCAGGCCAGAAACAGCCCAACAAGAAAGGTCCCTCACCTGTTCTAATCATCAGGCTAGGGTCCTGTGCAATAAACATGTGAGGATAGAAAGAGATGAAATCTGGAAAGGAATTACAGGTGACAACTGGGTCCACACCCAGTACAGTACAGCTGTATTGACCATTATGGCAGTCACTAGCCCTACATGTGACTGTTTAATAAAAATTTAAAATATGGTTTCTAGCTACATTTCTAATGCTCAATAGCTACAGGTATTGGGCAATGAAGATTATAGAACATTTCTATCATAGCAGAAAGTTCTACTGGACAGTGCTGGTCTAGAGAACCTCTGCTTCCCCACCTCATGGAGAAAAGACAGTATAAAGGGGGCACATTTATTGTCACTGTTCCAAATGTACAAAAAAAATTAGAAAATAACCCCCACCTCAATCCCCCCCCAACATTCCCCCCAACACAAATAATTTTTCCCAAAACCACAAACATAAACTGGTTCTGGTATTCTCATAAACAGTGCAGCTAAGAAACAGTTTAGAGAAAATTTTAACAGGATTCAGATTATATCCATTCTGTCCTCTCAGCCCTGAGAGGTAATAATCCCATACGGGTCCCAGTCCTCCCCAATGGTTTTCCCATCTCTCGTGGAAGAGTCCTTTTACAAAGTGTTGTGTTTGGCTGCTGCTTTAGAGATCCTCCTGTGCCTTCTTCTTCTTCTTGGGTTTTTCTTCTTGAATTACAGGGGGGTTTGTAGCCTCTCGCTTTAGATAGCTAATAAAATCACTTAATTCACGGCCACCCTGAAAACAGAAAGATAACTCTGAAAATTTAACCTTTCAAAGAACTGTGGATTTTCTTTTTCCCCAATAGGAAGACTTGAATTTTTAAAAGCACATTAGCAACCACATATATGGACCATGAGTTGAATTTCCAGTTACATAAACTCAAAGAACTGAATATGTGTCTGTGTGTGTGTGTATGTATTTGTGGGGAGATGAGACAATGAACTTACTTCATATTTCTTTGGATTCAGTTTCTTATTGGCTGGAGAGAAGTAGATGGTAGGAAAACTGGGAAAAGAAGAAAAGAGTTGCCAAATTTCAGATTCCAGAGTAACTCTGACATACACTTTCCTAATAACTGCTTCTAGGAGTAACTTCTCTTCATGATTTCTAATCTGACCAGATACTATTTTCCATTGGTGGCTACATTACATCCTATCAAAACTCAGAAATATGAAAGCTCACAAGGTCTGTGGCAGCCATGTGGGCCAATGCTGCAGAACTTTAAGCCAGGAAGGCATTGGTGGTTCTGTGCTCAACTGGAATATGAGGACTCTCCAAACTATGCGCAATACAGAAATGGTTTACAAGCTTATTTTTTCCTAGCAGTTACCTAGATACTTTTACTAGTTTTTAATCTACTTACCCTCTGACTTCATATGGAGAAGGCACATCATTGGCTGTGGCATCCATCTTGGCTATGACAATATTTGGGTCTTTTCTGAGCTGTTAATAAAAAGGTTAGATCTTGAAATTTCAAGTTTTCAGTGACTGAGGGACACAGTCAATTTAGGACTTAAAACAACCTCATTCTTTAAAAGCTTGGATAAGTTTTGCTGCTGAGACAGGAAGAGTAGTGATACATGCACACAATATCAAATTTTCCATAAACTTCCCTTTTCTCTCTTGGTTCCCACACGTTAAGACTCTATATACAGACACCTTCAAAATTACCTGGCCTAAATAAGATATTATAAGGGCTAAGCCAAGTGATATAAGATGAAGGAACATAATGAATTCATATAAGCCACTATCAAAATTCAGATGCCAGGATCCTTTTAACCACAATCTAGATTGAGTCTGAGGAGTGGAAAGGTAAAGCAGGTATCTGAGGCACTGCACAGGCTCAGAGGGCAGTCAGGAGAAAGTGAGTAAACAGTAGAGAGTTGAAAAAAAATCTACCAGTACTTAGGTTCTGAACTAATAAGGGTAACTAAATAGCCAATGCTGACTATGTATGTAAACTTCCCAACTCAAATTTAACTTCAGAATATGGTTCACACTTACCTTCTCTCCCAGTTCTTTATACTTAGGCTCCAGATTCTTACAGTGACCACACCAAGGAGCATAAAATTCAATCAGCACATCTTTATTTTCATCATTCACTATTTCATCAAAATTCTCTGCTACCACTACCTGGGAAACAGAGAAGATTCTCTAGCTGGTAAGGCAAGTTGAACACATTCATGAGCTATATTTGTTTCTGGACCCAATCCCTCTCAAATTTGTTGTGTTGCCATTAAAAATATGAAACCCAACTCATATTTATAGACTTTATTAAGATATTACCATTCCCCAGAAATCAACTCATTCCCATGTCTGTCACCTGTCAGACTAAGTTCAGGAAGTCACAGGAAACAAGTGCTACCCAACTCTTGCTTAAAATAATCTCAGAACAACAATATTAAAGCTATTCTTAAAACTATTCTATTAGGGGTTAGCTTGCTCTGCCCTGAAGAGTAACCTAGCCCCAATACAAATATCATCAGAAAATTCTACTCCTGCCCCTATTAAGCATAATGAACTCTGACAATGCTTATTTTATGATGAGGGAGGTGAGTACAAACAAAAACAGAAACTGAGTAGCCAACATGGTCTTCACTTAGCACTTCCCAGTATTTTGGGAATAAAGAAATGAGGAGAGACAGCTATGTAGAGGCTTGGGGAAGTTGTGTGCGCCTCACCTTTACGGGCCCATCATTGCTCTCTGGGATAGGCTCAGACTTCAGGTATCTCTTCAGGTTGCCATCAAAGTAATCCTGCAGGAATCTCTCAAGAGCCTTGCCATCGCGCCTGGTATTAGAAAAACAAGGATCAGTTTTGTTAACTTGCTTCCACCACTGAGAAAACTAAAAACCATTTCTTAGAATAGTTTCTACATAGTTTAAATTTCAAGGCTAGGAAGTAACTGGAAGTTTAAAAAAAAAAAAAAGACAGAGCCCTTGTTTCTCAATATGCAGAACTACAGACTGAACAAGAAAGCAACCACCTTCTTGTATTTCTAGTGTGTTCTTTGTGGATTAGAAAGGTCAGAGAAGGAAGAAAACACTGGTCCTTCTGGAAATTCAATTCTGCAAAAGAACCAGGTCCTATTTTGTTGCTCTGGAGAATAATGCCTATCTTTTTTTTTTTACTGATTTCACTCACAGGAAGATTTTCTCTTGTCTTAATCTCCCGAAGTCTCAGAAGGTGATAGCCAAAACTGTCTGGGGTCTTAAGATCTTTCCAATACCCTGAGTTTACTTTAGGCCAATGTGGTATTCCAAGAAGAAAAGACATTCTGTGGGGATGGGAGGGGACTGGGTTGGTCTGAAATTACATCAATCTCAAAGAGACTGTCTAATGTTCTCTATTTACTATTTTTAATGGCAGGGTGGAAAATAATCATGTAAGAATTCCAAGCTGCCATCCTTTTGTTACCTTTCAAAATTTATTAAGAATCATGATCCTTAAATTATCTATAATTAATTGAGAAAAGTGACCGTCATATGTTTTGATTACAAGACCTAGCTTCACATTCCAATGTTCTTCTTTATAAATCCTCAGTAGTGTAAAAGCCTTTAATAGTTTCTTTGCAGAATCAAATCCCAAACCCACGCTAACTTGTAACTCACGAGAACTCCTCCTGCATGACAAACTTCTCTCCTTTTGCAGTTCTGATAGCAACAACAGGAATCTCGCCAGTAGTGCTTTCCAAGCCAAAATCAGAAAGTTCATGGCTAAAGGTTTTGCGGCTAGCTACAGCAAAGTTGAGTTTCTTCCCAGCATCCAGGAATTTCTTTGCCACCATCATCACTCTATAGGAAACAAGAAATATTTATGCCAAGATTATACCAGGGTGGTAAAGCACTTCTAAACCAAGAAGCAAGAGACCAGAAAGCAAAATTTCATAGTCCCTGCAGCCCTCTGGAAACAGTCTGAACTTGTGTCCTTGGGCACTGACATAGGATTATGGTATACTCCAGTGTCTTACTGAACTTCACTGCCAAACTGTTGGTACAGTCCATTCCCACTGAAACTTGTTATATTATATAACTATAAAATATCGCAGGCATAATAACTAACCCAAAAAGAAAATTTATAAGGATAAAATACACTGAGGGTCTCAATGGGCAACAAGGCACAATGTGTTAAAGGACATTTTAGATAACATTTGCATCTTTTATTGTGAGGTCAGGAATCAGCTGTGTCACATGGCAAAGGAACACCTATGGAAGATATGCCTAACAGATTTTGGAAATAGTTTATTTATCCTTACAGCTTCAAATCCCATTTTCTTATCTGTTCTCACATCACACATGGTAATAGGATAGTTAGAAGGAATTGTTTATGCACTGGGTAAACTTATTTACAAAGGGGAAAAATTATTATTACCTGTTTCTCCAGTAGTTGGAACCTTTAGCATTCTTTTCATAGTCCACATCATAGTAGGCCATAAGTAAGTCCTTGCCCTGTATCAAATCTTTATTGTCTTCTGTCATGTGAGGGCAGATACCAAAACTGAAATGATACAATCCATTATCAAATTTGGCTGGTTTATAGCTATGTTATGGAATTATCATAAAGTAACTGACAGCACTTAAAAAGGAAAGAAATTTTCAATATATAGGATAAGTACCGAGTAATGTAACTTATAGGACCACAATAGGAGTTCTAGGACCCAAACATTACTACTTTAATATAAACTCAACTATTATCATTACAATCCCATGAATGAGGCTATTTAATCTAAAACATGGCTCTGCTTAATAACTGAGATAAACAAACTAAAATGAAGCCAAGAAATCCCAAAAGTATAAAGAGGTACTCACATGTTTTCCTGAATAAATTTTTTAATCTTTCCACTGGTCATTTTCTGCTCTGTATATGCCACAGTCCTGTCCTCAAACTTGTTCATCAGATGTGACGGACGAAACAAGGTGATACCCCTTTAGAAAAAAGTCTTAGTAGGTAGACAGCAAAAGAACTGTCTCCCACCTTTTATTTAAAGCTCAGACTATCTACACTTACTGCCACTTCTAATATCACCATTTAAGCACATAAGGACTCTTTTCTGGGACCACAGCCTTGGCAACATGACCTTCTCATCAACGCTAAGGAGCTAACCACCTTAATTTCAAGTGTAATAATTGGGTATGATGATTTAATAAACCTGGGTTGCAAAGTTAGAATACCTTGGTTCTAATACTTGCTCCACCACTAACTTCAAAGACCTCGGGCCAGGTATCAATTTAATTCTTCTGGGCTTCAGCTTTTACATCAGTACAAAAGGGGGTTAGAGTAGATAATTAATTTCCAAACCTTTAAAAACAAAACCCAACTTACCCCAAAGCCCCAATATGTACAAAAAAATAGAGCAGAACTTGCTCTTATTGGAAGGTACCTTGCCCTGCCAGTCTCATTGAAAATTCAACTCTCCCATACAGTAAGAAAATTACTTCATTAGAGAAAATATATTTAAGATTCCTCCCAGCTGTAAAAATTCTATAGGTAGGTATATGATTATAGATAATATTTAGCTTGAGTCCATTAAAAATTTTTTTGTTCTAGATTTCTCTATATGAATAAACACAGTTTACAAAGTGTTCTCTTCCTGGTACTACGTTGCCTCTCTCCCTAAACCAAGCTTTCCTCATTCCACCAGAACACTTGAAGGAAATTCCTTCTTTTTTTTTCTTTTAATAAATTTATTTATTTATTTTTGGCTGTGTTGGGTCTTTGTTGTTGTATGCAGGCTTTCTCTAGTTGTGGCAAGCGGGGGCTACCCTTCGTTGAGATGCGCAGGCTTCTCATTGCGGTGGCTTCTCTTGTTGTGGAGCTCGGGCTTGAGGCATGTGGGCTCAGTAGTTGTGGTTCGTGGGCCCTAGAGCGTGGGCTCAGTAGTTGTGGCACATGACCTTAGTTGCTCCGCGGCATGTGGGATCTTACGGGACCAGGGCTCGAACCCGTGTGCCCTACAGTGGCAGCCGGATTCTTAACTGCTGTGCAACCAGGGAAGCGCCCTTCTTTACTTTCTAACCCTTTGTTCAGCTAAAACTGAACCCAATTTGGTTCTGAGTCACAGGTTTATATCTAGTACAAGCGTACCCAGAAAATATCACTATTCTAACTATCAATATCTTGCCTCTTGGTTCTCTTCCATTCCTCTTCCCCACACTATACACACCTGTATACAATTTTATCACTTGTTTTGGGCTAGGTGTCAGCACCTTTAAGTCCTTATATCCCTCTCTCCACTCTTCCAATGTTAACCATTAACTTTATGTCAGTTAAAACACAGGCATTTTCATAGTATACAAGGAAACTACATAGCAAAAAGGGACCTAATATAAACACGCTGGGCAACCAAGAAGGTGACTATGTCACAGATTTTTTTTAAAAGTATAGTTACCAATTTCAGAGCAGTTATTGTCAAAAATTGAAATCAGTTCTAAATGTGATCTTTAATGATGTTATGGCATTGGGGTACACATGAAAAACTTAAGACACACTTCATATAAGGTCTACACATGAAGAACTTAAGACACCCCTCATATCAGGTCTTCTAAATAAGACTTCTGATCAGAGGCTGAGAGGCCAATTTTTTTTTCCTTTTTTAAAAAAAGATTTATTTATTTATTTACTTGGCTGCCCCGGGTCTTAGTTGCAGCACGCGGGATCTTCGTTGCGGCATGTGGGATCTAGTTCCCCAACCAGGGATCAAACCCAGGCCCCCTAGGTTTGGGAGGACAGAGTCTTAGCCACTGGACCACCAGGGAAGTCCCGCTGATAGGCCACTTTTTTTTTTTTTTTTTTTTTTCGGTACGCGGGCCTCTCACTGTTATGGCCTCTCCCGCTGAGGAGCACAGGCTCCGGACGCACAGGCTCAGCGGCCATGGCTCACGGCCCCAGCCGCTCCATGGCATGTGTGATCTTCCCGGACTGGGGCACGAACCCGTGTCCCCTGCATCGGCAGGCGGACTCTCAACCACTGCGCCACCAGGGAAGCCCTGATAGGCCACTTTTAATGACAAGTGTGAGAGGCAGACACAGTCAACAAATCTAAGGGTAACAGGCTGATATGTGGTGTGCTTAATGAGCCACAAGTGGCTCCACATCATTTATAGACCTGGTGTCTCTTAATCTAAAAGGCAGTAGAGCCTCATGGTTAAGCCCAACAACGTTGCAGCTAGACCTTCTAGCTGCAAAGGTTCAACCCTGGTTCTGCCATTTACGGCATGTGAAGCTTAACCTCTTTGTGTGCTTTCTCCTCTGTAAATGGAGATAATGACAGCTCTGTCTCAACAATTTGTTAAGAGGATTAAAAGAGTTAACAGTACATGGCACATAGTAAACACTGCATATTTTGTTAAATATAAATAACACTAACCCTTGTCACGCTTTTCTTTTTTACTCTATATGCTCACCTTGAGTGATCTCATCTAGTCCCATGGTTTCAATAACCACTTACATGTGGTTGACCTATAAATCTTTTAACTCAGTTGAGAACTTTTCCTGAATTTTAGTCTCATTTATCCAATTGTCCAATGGGTCTTCACCACCGGGATGTCTCAAAACTACTCAAATTCACTGTGCCAAAATAGAACTCATCATCATTCCCCCCAAATTTGTTTCTCTTCGTCTTCTTCATAGCTTGATGATGATTGGCCCAGTTATCCAAGTCTTTAGAAACCTAGACTTACTGTAGATCTGCCCTTTTTCACACTTGGCTAGGGGCCAAATCCTATTGTCTACATTTTTTATACACACTCCTTCTTCTTCATTGCCCCTCATACTGCCTTAATTTAGATTCTCAGATGTCACCCTTAGTTTAGCCTCTCTTGACTGCCTTGCCATCCCTCCCCTTTCAAACCACCACTATATGGGTGCCAGTGTCTTTTCCGCTGAAAACACAAAATTAATCACATTACTGTCTAGCTCAAAGTCTTTCAACGGCTCTCAAATATCTAAAAGATAAAATCTAAATTTTTCTGTATGGCACTTAAGGTTTTCTATAATTTGGTCTCTGCTTACCTCTCCAAGCTTACCTTTCACTATGACCTCATCCACGAACAATACTCCAGCAGTACTACAGGTCCCAACACACTTAGGTTGTTTCACATCTCGGGGCCCTCTCTCCTGCTGCTCTATCTGGAATAATCTTTATCCCCCACCATAACCTGCCTGGAAAAACTTATCTTTCAAGATATACCTCAAAAGTCACCACCTCTACGACATTTTTTGATACTACTCCCCACCCCACCCCCCCCAAAAAATCATTCCCGCCTCTGTACTACTGGTACACTCTGCCTAATTTCTACCATAATACATATAATGCTCACTTACACTTGTATTTTTAAATATATTCACTGTCTCCCATTACTAGATGCCCCTCAAAGGCAGCAACAGTTTCCAGAACTTAGCTTACTGCCTAGTATGTGCTCAATAAAGCTTTTGGAAAAACTAGGCTTAAAAACCACCAGTTCACACAATAGCACTTGGTCAAGGTGCACATTTACAAGGGCATTTAACTCAGTTACTTACTCTCCATCATCATCATACTTGTTCACCAGAGACTCAACACTGGTGTGTGCAAATCGGTAGTTATCCCTCAAGTTGCTGGCTGCTTTTAGAAACTCAGAGTGAGCGTCACTGAATAAATCCTTGAAAAAACCTATATAGAAAATGTCAAACACGAAGAAGAAACAGTAAGTGCTGAGACATATTCAAAACTTTGAAATTCTTCTATTTTTTCAAAGTCTTTATCTTATTATGGATAAGCAAAGCAAGATAGATAGGAGGATTGGGTCTGCTTTGCCATGAGTACTGAGGATATTTGATGAAATATTTAGGATAAGAATTCTTTCTCTACCCTTAAAAAAAAACTTTTTTGAGGAAGCCAAGGGAGAGAATTTGTTAGGGTTCAAGTCTTAATTCTAGTTTTTCACAGTTGAAAAATGTGAGCAAATTGCCTATCTCCTTAGAGTCTCAGGGACTATTTCAGGTGTCAGAGGATTAAATAAGGTAGTATGTCAAAATAAAGTGTAAATTAATTCACCATATTTTTTTCTATGTCTTATTTGTCTTTAGAACTTCAAATCTAGTAAAGTGCCCGAAACCTCGATGTTTATTAAATGTCTACTTATGGTTAACTCCTTGTAAAATATACAGAATCAATATCCAGATAAGAAGTGACTTTTAGTCAAACTTAAATGATAAACCATCCTCTACTGCCAGAAAATCAGTTTTATTACAGTAATTAGGAGATTAAGAGAACACACGCTTGTATGTTTAAATTTATTATTATTTTTTTTGCGGTACACGGGCCTCTCACTGTTGTGGCCTCTCCCGTTGTGGAGCACAGGCTCCGGACGCGCAGGCTCAGCGGCCATGGCTCACGGGCCCAGCTGCTCCGCGGCATGTGGGATCCTCTCGGACCGGGGCACGAACCTGTGTCCCCTGCGTTGGCAGGCGGACTCTCAACCACTGTGCAACCAGGGAAGCCCTAAATTTATTTTTTAGTCAAATGTATTATGCATTACATTTAAAACAAAACAAAACAAAAAACACTCAAGATGTAGAATGTGTTTAATTGGCTCAAGTTATTTTAAAAATAATGACATATTGCAACACCCAAGAAAGCAAAGATTGCTGTAAAAACATACACAAATCCTAGCAATTTGATCTTAAATTGTAAATTCCCCTACAACTATGAAAATAGCAGACACAGAGGTTTATCATTTACTTATATCCTCCCACCTTAAAACCCCATTTTCAGTTTTAAGTACTCTATTATTTGAGTTAAATCTCAGGAGTTTAAGAAGTGATAGGAAAAACTGAAGCTATTCCTATTTTCTTTAATTGACATTAAATCTTTACACCTGAAAGAATACCAGGCCACTCAAATAAAACACCAATTTTTTTCTACATTATAGTAATGCTGACCTAATTTTGTGAGTTGTCTTTTCAGCTGCCCCCAAGGTTTCCCAAACAGTTTTAACTTCATTGTTTACTCAGACATAGAGGGCTTTTGAAACCATGTTGATGATTTTGTGGCATAATCAAATTTGCTACTCACCCACCACAGAAGCATCTTTATCACTAATGAACTTTTCAAATTCTTCCTCAGTCCTGAGACCAACTGAAGCTGGTCCAGCCTGCTTCTTCAGGTGGCTCACAATTCCATCTTAAAAGACAAGATGAAAGATTATAGCAACACAAATTTATAATTTTTGAAAAGGTAATCATTCACATGATTTAAAGTTTAAAAAGTTCAAAAGCATATACAATGAAGTTTTCTTCCTATCCTTCTCCTTGTGACCCAGTTTCTTCCCTATAGGATAACATTTCAGTTTTTTGTATATCTTTCCAGACATATTATTCACAAACAAGCAATTACATATTTATTCTTTTCTTTTCTCCTCAAATGGCAGCACACACATATGCTGTTCTGTATTTTGTTTTTGTCATTTAACACAGTTTAGAGATAATTTATGTCAATATACATAATGAACTACCTCAATCTTCTTTATAGCCACATGGTGTTTCATTGTATGGATGTACCACAATTTATTTAACCAGTCACAACTGATGAACATTTGTTTCCAATTTCTTGCTACTGTAAATGATTCTGCAATAAACAACCTTGTACTAGCATCATTTTACACATGACTGAGTGTACCTGTAGGGTAATTTCCTAAAAGTGGATTCACTGGGTCAAAGAGTACATGCATTTATAACTGTTTAACTGCCCCCCCAAAGAGACTGTACTTATTCATATCCCTGCCAGTGATGTATTAAAGTGTTTATAACAATACAGATAATACCTTTGTGCATGTTGTTCTCTGCCTAGAACAATCTTTCCCCAGATATCCACCTGGCTTCCTTCCTCACCTCCTCCTTTAGGTCTTAACTCAAAATGTCATCTTCTCGGGACCTCCCTGGTGGCCCAGTGGTTAAGAATCAGCCTGCCAATGCAGGGGACACAGGTTTGAGCCCTTGTCCGGGAAGATCCCACATGCCACGGAGCAACTACGTCCGTGAGCCACAACTACTGACCCTGTGCTCTGGAGCCCGCAAGCCACAACTACTGAGCCCACGTGCCAATTACTGAAGCCCGTGCGCCTAGAGCCCATGCACCGCAACAAAAGAAGCCACCGCAATGAGAAGCCTGCACACCGCAACGAAGAGTAGCCCCCGCTCGTTGCAACTAGAGAAAGCCCGCACACAGCAACAAAGACCAAATGCAGCCAAAAATAATAAATAAAAACAAACAAACAAAAAAGTCATCTTCTCAAGGAAGCCTTCCCTAACCATTCCTTGTAAACTAAAACCTATTCAACCCCCAACACTCCCTTATCGCCTGCTTTATCTTTCTTACAGCACATTTCACCCATCTAATACTCTATCTTTATTTATTTTTGTCTGTTTTGCTGATATATACCTAATACCTAACACATAACAAGTTCAAGAAATATCCATTTTGCAAATGAATTAAACAAACAAATCCTTTATTCTTAAGTGGCACAGTCACATGTAGCCTTGCATTTTAAAAGTAGAAAATGCAGTGCCTTGGCTATCTTGTTTCAGGGTTTAACTATATACAGGTCAAACTATGCCACGACCCAGATCCACCCAAATCACATTTTCCTATTTAGGTGAAATGCGCTAGGTAAGTAAAACTGTTTAAAAATAATAATCACATACAAAAACACAAAAAATCTTTTATCCTTTAAGTCTAGTTGACAGACCATTATTCTATTTTCTTCTGGGCTCCGTGCTACACCTCTCCCACCCCTTTCTCTTCTGAGAACTCTAAGGATTTGCTGACCGACTGAGACAGAGTACTGTTTAACTGTTTCAACATGATTGAGTCTATTTTGCTTCTTTTAGAGGTTTTTCTTTCCTTCTCTCCATTCATGATTTTTTTTCCTCTTAAATGTTTTCCTCAACTCCTCACAGAGGAGGGGTTGTGTCAATAGGTAAATTGATATCGGATATGAATTTTTTGGCCTGCAAGGGGACTGTAATTACTATATCACAATATAAATTATTATAAAGAACTTTACCTCAGGGCTATGATGAAAAGTGTTACGTTTCTCCCTGAGTATTTAAAATTCTCTGGAAGGTATAAAGGGAGGGCTGAGTAACCAGTTGAAGCAGGAAGGCAAACAGCATAGTTCGTAGAATACATGAATAAAATAATCCATCTTAAGTAGCCAAACATCTGATCACCTAGTCAGATGCTGAGAAATACTTGAGTTTAAGAAATCTATGTACAGCCCAAGTGAGATTATCTGCGTAGCAGCAGTCTGGTTGGGTTCACATACAATATAGTTTAGACCTAAGTCCAGAGAAAAACATATCAATAATTCTAACTGCTAACTCTACCCTGAGCTAATAAAATCTGAATCGTAACATGTGTTCATTAATGCTTTTAAGATCAGGAAAAAAAAAATGAATATTTTACCTTTTGTTCTTAGACATATCAAATTTTGAGTGTTGGCTAAATGACCTCAGTTGGGCCAAAATATTTATTCATGCATTGAAGAGTTATTATCTACTACATGTGGAGAACCTAGGTACTGGGGATAGAGTAATAAATAAACCAAACAAGGTCTCTGATCTCTTGGAGCTTACAATATAAGTAAATCTCCAAATAAATCCCCAAATAAATAATATAATAAATCTTCAAATAAGTAAACAATTTAAAATATCAGATAGTAACCAGTGCTATGCAGAGAATTAAGAGGATGGTAAGAGTATGACTGGGTGGCTACCTTAGGTTTGGTGGCCTGGGAAAGCATCTGGAAGAATTTTTTTTTTTTGGGGGGGGGGCCGTGCTGCACAGCTTGTGTGATCTTAGTTGCATGACCAGGGATCGAACCTGGGCCACTGCAGTGAAGCGCCGAGTCCTAACCACTGGACCGCCAGGGAATTCCCTGGGAGGTGAAATTTAAGCCAGGATCTGAATGAAAAAAAGGAGCAAGCATGCAAACATGGGGGAAGATCATTTCAGGCTGTGGACACAGCTAGGGCAAAGGTTCTAAAGTGAAATAGTCTTAAGTCTTAATAGTCTTAAGCGTTAGACAGGAGCCATCTTATGTACAGCTTTGTATACGGGTATCAATCATACATGCTGAAAAAATTCCACATCACCTAAAATGCCCAAACTGAACGAACCCCTTTCATAATAAAAAGGTAAAATATGCCTAATTATTTGATAGACTCAAGATAAAACTATCCAAAACATACTTTCTCATTAATTATGGGCCCTATGTAGAGGGCCAGCCCACTTACTTCCCAAACTTCACCTGTCATCCTTGCTAATTATATTCCAGCCACAAGGTCTTTCTGTCCCTTGAACATATCAAGCTCAGTTATGCCTTAGGGTCTTTTTGTACCTGTTTTCCCTCTGCCTGGAGAGCTCAGGTCCACATCTTCTCATGGTTAGTTCCTTCCTATCATTCAGGTCTCAGCTCAAAGGTTACTTCCCTGATCACTCATAATGTGGTACTCCCAACCCCAATCACTATCACATCAGTTTTATTTTTCTCCTCTAATGCTCTTATCACTAACTGAATTTATCTTATCCACATATATTATTGACATTAAAAATTTTTAAATTGTGGTAAAATATACATAACATAAAATTTACCATCTTAACCATTTTAAAGTATACAATTCTGTGGCATTAAGTACATTCACATTGTTGTACAACCAATCTCCAGTACTGTTTTCATTTTGCAAAACTGAAACTCTATTCATTAAGCAACTCCCCACAGCCCTTGGGAACCACATTCTACTTCTATCTCTGTGAAACTGACTAGGAATCTCATATAAGTGGAATGACACAGTATTTGTCTTTTTGTACTGGCTTATTTCACTTAGCATGTCTTCAAGGTTCACCCATGTTGTAGCACATCAGAACTTCCTCTTTAAGGCTGAATACTATTCCACTGTATTATATACAATTTACATATAATTATTATTAATATACTACATTTTGTATATTCATACACCCACTGATGGGACACTTGGGCTGCTTCCACCTTTTTGCTATTGTCAATAATGCAGCTATAAACATGGGTATACAAATATCTCTTCCAGACTCTGCTTTTAATTCTTTTAGGTATATACCCAGAAGTGGAATAGTGGATCATACAATAATTCTATTTTTTTTTTTTAGGATACACCATTCTGTTTTCCATAGCAGCTGCATGCACCAGTTTATGTAAGTCCACAACAACAGTGCAGAAGGGTTCCAATTTCTCCACCTCCTTGCCAACACTTGTTCTTTTTTCTTTTTTTTTTCTTTATAGTAG
This sequence comes from Aethalodelphis obliquidens, assembly GCF_003676395.1. Classification (NCBI taxonomy): domain Eukaryota; kingdom Metazoa; phylum Chordata; class Mammalia; order Artiodactyla; family Delphinidae; genus Aethalodelphis; species Aethalodelphis obliquidens. The sequence goes on along the minus strand of NW_020837995.1, from coordinate 11,168,026 downwards.
TCATCCTAATGGATGTGAGGTGGTTATCTATATATATTTTTAAACTTGTGTGTTGTCTTCTTCTCTTCATCTCCCAGAATGTAAGCATCACGAGAGTAGGAACCTTGTCTGTTTTATTTATCAATAAATTCTGGGCACCTAGTATATCTGGAATATCTGGCACAGAGTAAGTACTGAATAAGTATTTGTCAAATAAAACAATGCTAGTAAACCTTATAAATCAAGTTCAAGTATTTTCTACATTACTTACATAATCTGTTCAGTTAGAGAAGTCTTTTGTTAGCTTCCAAACTGACCTCTTAGGTGAGGAATTTTTAAGACTTAAAGTATCTTGTATAGAAAATGTCAGGTTCCCACTACAAAGAACAGGGTACTTAAACAGATCCAGTTTCCAGAATGTAATCCAGGATCCTTACCAGCAGTCCTTGGCCCATCATAAGCACCTGCTTCTTCACCATCTCTAAATATCTTCAGGGTTGGATATCCACTCACTCCATACTTATTACAGGTGTTTGTGTTGGCAGTACAATCAACCTAAAGATTAAAATACATGAACCACTTGTTATCCAAAAGCCTGCTGCAGGCTCTTCCTATATTCCCAAAATATTAAGAGTGGTCAAATCAAAATATCAAGCAATTTTTGACACATCCTACAGAATATTAGATTTTAAAGGCAGACTGGTGCTTGGCTAGCTACCTCAGAACCACCTAAGGAACTCTAAAATTTAGATTCCTGGGCCTCATACAAGATGCACAAATGACTATTTAAATTCTGCCCTTAGAGTCTCTATTGTCTAAAGCAGTGTTCTCCACCTTTTTCCTGCCCCTCAGAATATGCAAAGGATAAATCACTTAAATTAGAAATAGTGGCTTACTTTGATAATGATTATAATCAGTGGGATGTATCAATGTATACCCCTTAGGTGGGTTGCGGTATATTTGATTTGGCAAGTCACCTATGGTTACTAGCAAAGGTACTGATACTTAAACATGCTCCCTGAGCTTAGTCTTGAATCTGGGCTAAACTATAACATGATAGATCTAGTGAGACCTATCAGGAAGAAGAAAAACAACTTCCATCTATTTAGCCACTTATTCGAAACTAGGTAATGCCATCAGCACTTTGCAGGTATTATCTCATTAATCTTCATAAGATTCTGAGGTATGATCCCAATACTTTAACATAAATTAAAGTTCAGAAAAGTAATGCATCTATAGTAACAAAGATTATAGCTACATGAAGCAGGAACAAAATCATGACTGAACTCTTTTTTTCTATGGCAAGCTGCCACAGAACATCAGGATTAAAAATAGTTTTCAAAAACAGTCCTGGGCTTCCCTGGTGGCGCAGTGGTTGAGAGTCCGCCTGCTGATGCAGGGGACACGGGTTTATGCCCTGGTCCGGGAAGATCCCACATGCCGCGGATTGGCTGGGCCCATGAGCCATGGCCGCTGAGCCTGAGCGTCCGGAGCCTGTGCTCCGCAACGGGAGAGGCCACAACAGTGAGAGGCCCATATACTGCAAAAAAAAAACCCCAAAAACCCAAAACAGTCCTATATATGTATGAACTATTTATCTGAGGCTGGCCGAGATGTGAACTTTTAGACCGGAGCAACTAGGGGTTTACTACATAAAATTCGGGAAGCATTAGTTTGACTGTAAAAGCAAATACTAAGTTTACAGTTGACCCGTTAGTTAATACTTATCAACATCCTCTTGTCATCTTCCTATTCCCATCATTGTGAATAGCGTATAGTAATTTAGGGAACTCATTCACTCATTGATAATTTTCCTCTAAACTTGACTATTGTAATTTTACTTTCCATGTTTGCCCCCCCCCCCTTTTTTTTTTTTTTTTGCTGTACGCGGGCCTCTCACCGCCGTGGCCTCTCCCATTGCGGAGCACAGGCTCCGGACGCGCAGGCTCAGCGGCCATGGCTCACTGGCCCAACCTCTCCGCGGCATGTGGGATCCTCCCGGACCGGGGCACGAACCCCTGTCCCCTGCATCAGCAGGCGGACTCTCAACCACTGCGCCACCAGGGAAGCCCCCCCTTAATTTTTATTTACCATATATTTTACTTCTTTCTTATGCCAGCATTTCCCTTAGTTTCACTACTTGTAATCTTTTGAAACCGTAATTAAGTCAGTTGTGTATTTGCCCAGAAACTAGTGTTCCCTCTTCTTCTTAGCACTGTAAGAATAAAGAAAATCAATGTTAATTTTTACCTACTACTATTTAAAATACCTCATTTCCTTTAATGAAGAATCCATCTATACTCACCTTTGCTAATGGGACTATTCCTTTTAATCTGGTAGCTGCAGCTTCATATTCTGGGGCAAGCTTTTTGCAGTGTCCGCACCTATACAGATATGTTGAAGAAAAAAGGCAAATATATCCTGTAAGTTTGTTAATTTTGTTTCTCTGGGAAGAATCTCAAATTATAATACCACTTTTGACTAGTAGCTGCTTCCAAAAGGAAAAACATCACCTGAACAACATCCAGTACTGATAAGGTAAATCAGAGCTCTCAGAGGTAAAGCTACCTTCTCTAGCCTGAGGTCAACTCTATAGGACTGGCTCAGTCCAGAGCAGCATCTATGTTCTCAAAAGTGCAATGGGGTGGCGATGGCGGGGGTAAATTAGGAGTCTGGGATTAACATATACACGTTACTATATATAAAATAAACAAGGACCTAGCACAGGGAACTATATTCACTATCCTGTAATAACCTATACTGGAAAAGAATCTGAAAAAGGATAGATATATATATATATGTATAACTGAATCACTTTGCTGTACACCTGAAACTAACACAGCATTGTATATTAACTATACTTCAATTAAAAAAAAAGATTAAAAAAGTACAATTGAGCCCTGAAAACTGTAGTCAGAAGTATAAGCCACATTAAAGAGGGAAAGGGCTCAAGCCCTTTTGACCAATTAATGAGGATAAAATAAAGGGCCAGACAGCAATAATCCCATTCCTGGTAGCATTTCCTAAAGGAAGGTACGTATTTTTCCTTAGAAAACCAGCACTGTGGTTCTTAAAAATATAGTGGTTGAAACCTTGTAAGGTCCCAAGTATGATATTAACTCTTTAAGAGTCACGATCAAGTACTTTTTCTCCATTCCTTGAATATGACTCTTTGACCAGAAACCCAGTTTGAGGGGGGTCAGTCGAATAAGGCCCAAAAGGTGCTCATTTGATATACTTTAGCAGCTCGATGGAGGCTTTTTTCCTTCTCAGCTGAGTTTCAACATAGCGTGAGAATGACATATTTAAGACAGTAAGCTTGATTTTTACAGCTACACAGTTCACCTGACTATAACTACTGATGAAGATAAAGCATTATGTCAGTTAGAATATTTTCCCATAGGGCCATCATAAACACCTGTTCCTCTGCCCAGAAAGCCCTAACAGTCCCACAGGCACACTGTACATGCAATGTGGGTAGGGGCTTATCAGTACGCAACTAGCACCAGCTAGGTATCATCTCTTCAAAAGCCAACGACTTGCAGAAGGATCACTGGGAGAACGTGATTAGTTCTGTGACCTCCTCACAGACAGCAAATATAGAATTAGAAAACAGAAGGAAGGAAACACAGAAGAAATTTGAGCTGACATTTCATAGCCGAAGTCTCAAAATTTATTTTATTAAGTAATGGATGGGTAAGTAACTTAGAAACATTCTGCCCCAAAACTTGTTTAAAACAAAGAATTCTAAGAATTTATATTCTTCTAGGTCTTTAGAAGTCCTATTCAAAAATAATCATTAGAAAGCTTAACTGAAAGAGTGATATAAAAAAAGACTATAATATTAGATGTTGCTTAGGGTCACATACATATTTACTAAAAGTATAAAAGAACCAAATGATAAAAACCAAATTCAGGATGGCCAGTGTGTAAGATGGGGAAGGGGTACACAAGGGACTTCAACTGTACTGGCTTTATTTTTTAGACTGGGTGGTGAATAAATGGTATTCCTTATACTGTGTTTCACAGATGCACCTTTTACCATATCTGAAATTGGGATGTGTCTTGCAATCGTTGTCATAGTTTCATTGGTAGCATTTCTCTCTTCGTGAGACATAAAATATATTCATTATATCTTCTGTATTCCATAGTAAATTAAAAATTCATGTACGTGGGTTGTAACAAAACTACACAAATTCCAATTGATTTAATAAAATAACCAATTTATCTAATAAACCTAAGCTTTTGGGAACATAAGGGTGCAAAGGTTAAAAATGAATGTGTGTTAAAGAGAGTAAGAATTGGATCTGGGCCTTAAAGGTTTAAGGCTTCAGACAGGATGGGGTAGGGTATTTTAGAGAAGGGGAATAGTAGAGCAACGTTAAAATTACTAGTGAGAATGATGCATTCAAGAGAACTATGGAGACTTCCCTGGTGGTCCAGTGGTTAAGAATCAGCCTTCCAGGCTTCCCTGGTGGCACAGTGGTTGAGAGTCCGCCTGCCGATGCAGGGGACACGGGTTCGTGCCCCGGTCCGGGAAGATCCCGCATGTCGCAGAGCAGCTGGGCCCGTGAGTCATGGCCCCTGAGCCTGTGCGTCTGGGGGCCTGTGCTCCGCGGTGGGAGAGGCCACAGCAGTGAGAGGCCCGCATAGCGCAAAAAAAAAAAAAAAAGAAAAAGAAAAAAAAAAGAATCCGCCTTCCAATGCAGGGGACGTGGGTTCGATCCCTGGTTGGGGAACTAATCCCACATGTCGCAGGGCAACTAAGCCCGCGTGCTGCAACTACTGAGCCCGTGCGCTCTGGAGCCCACGCGCCGCAACGAAGAGCCAGAGCAGCCAAAAAAAGAAAAAAAAAGAAAAGTAATTAGGAATAAATTTATCAAGAGAGGCATAAGAACTGTACACTGAGAATTACAAAATAATGGTTAAAAAAAACAGAACTATGAAGGGCTTTTTTTTTTGGTTAAGAGATAATAAATGTGTTATATGTATTAAGAGATTTCTGTTGAATACGTATGTAGTAATTGTTAAGAAGACAGACAACAGATTTAAGAAGTTTCACCTCAACTACCTTTAAACACCTGAAAAGAAAAAAAAATAGTACAAAATAATTAGGCCAGACCAGTGGGTCTCAAAACAGATGCATATAAAAATATCCATTAAAAAAAAAAAAAAAAAATCCATTAAGCATTAAAAAAAAAAAAAAAAAGGGGGACTTCCCTGGTGGCACAGTGGTTGAGAATTCGCCTGCCAATGCAGGGGACACAGGTTCCCCTGGTCCAGGAGGATCCCACATGCCACAGAGCCACTAAGCCCATGTGCCACAACTACTGAGCCTGCGCTCTAGAGCCCACGAGCCACAACTACTGAGCCTGCATGCCACAACTACTGAAGCCCATGTGCCTAGAGCCCGTGCTCCACAACAAGATAGGCCACCGCAGTAAGAAGCCTGTGCATCGCAACGAAGAGGAGCCCCCGCTTGCACCAACTAGAGAAAGCCCACGTACAGCAACGAAGACCCAACGCAGCCAAAAATAAATAAAATTAAATAAATTAAAAAACAAAACAAACCAAAAAGACTTGTGTGCCTAGGCCCCACCCTGGGACTTACTGAATGATTCCTCTAGGAATCCAGGAGATAACCAGAGGTGTTAGAGGGAGTGTGTGTAAGTGGCAAGGCTGGGACTGAAAACCATTGCCTTAAGCATTGTTAATATCCACAACATCATCAAACGTCCAAAGGGAGGACCTGTCTAACAAGTTCCAATAAGGCTGGAGGAGATTGTCCTCTTTAAATTCACCAGGAATGGAATTTAGGTGGATTTTGAAGGTGATCATCAAGTTTTACCACTACTTCTTTCACCTACTACTAGATAATACTAAAACACAAATAATCCCATTCAGGGATGGCACCTTCAGGGATGGCACCCAGCAGTTAATAATGACTCCCAACATATACTCACCCAACAATCATTACTTCATCCCTGTCATGTGCCTCATGCTACTTTAGCCTCTGATAGAAGAAAAACTGATATAGTCCTTTCCCTGTAGGAACATCAGTCTGGCAGGGGTGATAATATTATTAGGTCCCAATAGAGAGGAGGGAACAACCACTTAGTTGTTCAGGGAAGGAAGAAATCACTTTTGAGCTAAATCTTGTTGAAAAGATCAACTGGGGGTTGGGAGGGGAGGGAATTCCAAGTAAAGGAATCAGTATGTATAAGAAGAAATATTAAATATTCCATTTTATACTATCCACGTAGTCTTTTTCTATACTCTAGAAACACTGTGTATCAAATATCAATTAATACTACTGTCCTAGAGGGCAGGGCACAAATCTACAACACAGGTAGATGCTGAAGACTTAAGACTGACTAGTAAATATTCAGAAATTATCACAAACATTTAAATAGTTCTATTTACTTCCAGAGAAATTCAGATACTCCCATTCTTACAAACTATATAGATGATTGACTCCATAATGGAAATATTAGTCTACAGAGTCAGCTGTAAAGAAATCTTTCACTTTCACTTGTAAAATGAAAGTGGAAAAAATACCCTAAAACAAATGAGAAAAACAACTTGTTCAAAATGGGTCCATTTTACTCTTAATAAGGATTCTTTAACTGTTCCTATCTAACTTATAACGGGAGTACAAGGCAGTTAGAGAGCATTTCCAGCTGAGATATTAATAAATAAAAGAGTTGAATGTGGAGAAATAAGGACATCATCAACAGACTTCCTTGATTCCAAATTACTCATTCAGAAAACTGATCCTTCTTGTAGGCATTGTGGAGGATGACTTTACCTTCCAGACCAATTACATGGAGACACCACAGCAGTGATCCACCCAACTTTAGGGATACTTTAGTGCATGATGCGATATGTAGTTTTTAGGAAGCACATGCAACAATTTAAAGTAGCATAGATCACTTTCAATCGGGGGGAAAAAAATCTGCTTTAAACTAATAGTCTAATAGCCCACAATTCTCCAGCAATTCACTTCATGTGGACCCCTGTAGTCACAGAGGCACCTCCCAGTTTTGATACAACTCCATACAGCCATTCTAATTACAGTAACACCCCCTCAAAGCTAACAGCATGGTTACATGATTGGGAAGAGTTGTTTCTAAGAGAATGTGATTTCTAGTGACGTGTAAAGACCACCTATGATGTGTAATCAGTACTGCCAGTTAGTCGCGGTAATGCCCTGGATGCAAAACCTGTCAGAAGCTGAAAACAAAATGTGCTGCCTCTAAGCACACCCTTCTGGCTCAGGTGGTCTTCATTACAGGACTTCTAGTGTAACCCTCAAGTCAGCTGAGCCCCTGCAGAGTGAAGACCAGAGTTAGAAGCAAGTGAAAGTTATCCACTAACTTTCTTTTACTGAGACTTTTGAATACAAAGTTTTTAATTAAGGGTCACTGTGGCAGGAGAAAACTTAAGTACTGTAATTAGCGTGGTTATACTGAGCTGTCCCCAGCGTTAAGATAATCATTGTTTGCTATGGTAAAGATGTGGGAGTTAAAAAAAAAAATAACAACGCTCAGGTTTACTGAGTCAGATATCCTATTTGCTCTTTCCCCACTCCCACCCCACCCCCAGCTTTTTATTTCCAGTTAGTTCTATCCTAAGTAATTTACATCCTAGTTCAGTTAAAGCACTCTCAAGTGGAGTATTTCTCCAACACTGATTACTTTCTCACTGGGGTCTTCTTTGGCATTTTTCAGAAATCCTAATTAAAACTGACCATTTAGACAGATCCTGACAGAATTACTCGGTTCACCTACTCTTTTTAACGGAATTCTGATGGTGCTGAGAAATGATCAGTTTAATGGAGAAAGTGTGCACCTGGCGATGGACAAATAACTGCCTTCCTTAAGAGAGCACTTATGACCATTCTGCAGCCACTCTGACCTTGGCTAGAAACCAACGGCTGCGTGGGGCAAGAAGAAAGGAAGTATCCTGGGGGCCCACGGCCTCTGCGCTTGGTGAAACGTTGGCTTCCAATATAAGGCCTTGAGATGCCTCGTCTATAGAATGGAAAACAGTAAAACGGACTCACCCAGAAACTCTAAAGATACCAGTCGAGGGAGGATGGGGTGCAGGGGGTGAAACCCTCTGCAGATAGGAAGTGCCGCAGGAGCACCGAGGTAAGGATGTGGCCCTGCGCGAGAGGGGCCTTCGCGTTCTCCTTCTCGGATCTCGCTATCAGTACCGACGTCTCCGCTCTCCGCGAGGCAGCTCGGCTCCCCGGTGGGTGGAAAACCTGCCGGCCTCAGCCGGGCTCGGGGGAACGATGGAGGGTGCCGGCGCTGCGTAGGCCCTACCGTCCCCGCGCCTTCGCCCCCTGCCCACCCGGCCCTCCCTCTCCCGCCCCGGCTAAATGGCCTCACCAGGGGGCGAAGAACTCGACGAGCATGAGGCCTGCAGAGCCCGTGTCGGAGATGCGACTCTCGAAGTTGTCGTCCGTGAGTTCCAGCACGTCAGAGGCAGCGGCGAGGCGGGCCGCGGCGAGGAGCAGCGCCAGGCCCGGGAACAGCGCTAGGCGACGGAGGCGCATGGCGACTAGGTGAAGCGGCGGCGGCCAGGAGGGTCAGGGTTCGGCGGGGACTGCGGAGGCCAGGCAGAGAACCACGAGCCTTCAGGCTGCGCTCGCGCGTCTGGCCCAGTCGGCCCCGCAGCCGGAGGTCCCAACCCCCCAGCCCGGCTCGGGCCGCAGTGTGGCAGCCGCCGATTGGCTGTGCGGCGCCTGCGTCGGGCGGGCGGGACCAGCTGGTAACGGCCGAGTGGCCGGAGAGCGGGCCTGGGCGGAGGCGACGGGCGCCGGAGCGAGTGAGGCCGGGAGGGTGCTGGCGCCCGGGCCTGGTGCTGGGGGTGGGCCCGGGGCGAGCCGGAACCCAGGAGCGGGCGGGCTGGCGGAGCAGGACTTGCGGCGCTGGGAGCCGACCCTGAACTCGACCCGCGTGGGGAGAGCCGAGCTCAGGAGGCGTCAGAGCCGGAGGCGGAGGAGTGAAGTCAGGGCTGAGTGGGCGGAAGAGAGCCTGGGCAAAGGTGAGGCCCAGAAGTGGGAATTGAGAGAGGGAGCTGGCACCCGAGGGAGCGCGTTGGAGTGGACACACTTGGGACGGGACACATTTTCAAAATGTCAGGCTGTTGCATTTTGTCCAGTTCCTCTTAACTCGGTCTTTCTTTTGGCGGCAGTCCTAAGCCCTCCCACTGACCCACCTCATCGCATTACCTGATACCCTCAGGTCCAGGTGGTGCCTGAATTCCTCTTTGTCCAACCCCGGGATTCCTGCTCTTTGTGGCTGCTGCTTTTAACTAGAAATGCTGTCACACAGGTGAAGGTGTCTGTCCACTTAGTCAACTACGCAGATTCTCTGTAATGACTCCTGTCTCATTTGTTTCAAAAAGCCTTGAGTCTGGGTACAATGTTTGTCTTCTTAAGGGCAAAGAGGTTGGGAGGAAGGGAAGAGAACCTCTAAGGCTTGGTGCAACTCCAAAAATGAAATGACACTCGATTCTTTTATTTTCTTAACAGGCATGGCCACTTATCACCCAGTAGGACACATGCAACTGCCCCGGGCTGATGCCATTCGTTCCCGACTCATTGATACTTTCTCTCTCCTTCAGCATCTGCACGGCTTGAGCCAAGCTGTGCCACGGCACACTATTCGAGAGATACTTGGTCAGCAGCCTGTTTCTTCACTAGGATGAATTTAAGACTCCCATCCACACCCTCCAAAGAGTAGGAAGCAGAGAGGCAATTTTAAGGGTAGAAATTTCAGGGGAGATTGGTTTGGTTGCTAGTTTGGAAGTTACACCAAACTTGATAAATCAAAGGCTTTATAAATAAAACTCTGGATCCAGGAGATGGAACCCATGCCGCTCACTTTTAGGCCTAGGGTAACTATTAGCCCTGGCTGACTTGGAAGTTTCTACCAAAGACACTTAAAACTTTGAGGGTTGAACCTGCAGCCTTTATTCTGGGCATGGACAGTGTTGGTCATAAGCAATAGGTGAGCTCGTACTCCAAAATAGTATTAGTTGTTGTGTGAAGGAGCAGCAAGGTAAGCCCCTGCACTAGGGGGCCCATTATGTAACCAGTGTTCCTGCCCCCAATCCTACCTGCTCCTGATACTCGCAAAGACTTCTTTTTATATTTATCCACTGTCCCTTTTTTTAAATGTTTGGTGTAGATCCTTCCTGTCAGAAGAAACTTATGTTGGGAGATCAACACCAGCTTGTGCGCTTCTCCATAAAGCCTCGTCATGTAGAAAGGATTACACATGCCCAGAGACTGATGAGCACCCTTCGAGTGCGCTGCAGCGAGAGTCCACCGCTTTCCTTGTGGGCTGGATGGGTCCTTGAGTGTATCCTTTCATGCCACTCATTTTTTTTTTTTTTTTTAACATCTTTATTGGGGTATAATTGCTTTACAATGGTGTGTTAGTTTCTGCTTTATAACAAAGTGAATCAGTCATACATAAACATATGTTCCCATATGTCTTCCCTGTTGCGTCTCCCTCCCTCCCACCCTCCCCACATGCCACTCATTTTTATCCCATGGCTTTACGGTCTCTCTTGCCTCATCATCTGCCTATTGACTTATTTTTCCCTTCCCAAACTCCATTTTCGTCTCATTCTCACCGGTTCTGTTCTTGCCCTAATTATGTCACCTGCCTAAACCAAAAAGAACTCCACTCTATGTTTTCTTAAGAGAAAACAGGTTCTCTCTTCAGAAACTTTATCATCTTCCTCATCTTTCTGAATACAATTGTACTGATGGTTGAAATAGGTGAGAACTCACGCTGAATGAAAGGGTGGGGGTCATTTTTCCTTTTAAGTTGATCATTTTACACGTTTGAATGTTATTTGAATTGTGATAGGAACAATTATATTAAGTCTCTTGGAGTAGGATTTGTGCAACTGCTAAGACCTAGAAACATTTGAAGGGCTCTCAAGTGTAGTAGATAGAAGGTAGTGTAGACACTTAGAGGTGGGGTGTAGTAGTCTCACAAGGAATTGGAGACGGGAAGACCAGTTGCATTTCTTGTGTTAGTCTAATAATTTGAATGAATCTTTTCTAATAGAGATATCAGTACCTATCAGCAAGTGATCCAACATTTACATTTTTAGAAATATGTTTAGAAAGATTAAGTACAAATAAGAAAACTCACAATGTATGTAAAGTTACAAGTAAGATATTAGATGAGCCAAAAAATGACTTGAAGAGTAGATGACTCTAAAACCAATCATAAATTTTATGAAATGTATTAAAAGCAAAAGAATGTTTGGAGAATCAATGACCTCATTTGATTATCATCTCAAACTGCTCAGAAAGGACAGTAGAAGTACTCACTTCCTTGTTTCATCCTCACTATTTTGGGGAAGTTTCCCACTATAAAAATAGTCTTTTGGACTTCCCTGGTGGCGCAGTGGTTAAAAATCCACCTGCCAGTGCAGGAGACATGGGTTCAAACCCTGGTCCAGGAAGATCCCACATGCCACGGAGCAACTAAACCTGTGCACCACAACGACTGAGCCTGCGCTCTAGAGCCCTAAGAGAAGCCCGTGCACCGCAACAAAGAGTAGCCCCCACTCACCGCAACTAGAGAAAGCCCGCGCAGCAACGAAGACCCTACACAGCCAAAAAATAAATAATAAAAATAAAAAGTAAATTAAAAAAAATAGTCTTTTAATGGAATCAGGTCAAAGGCATTTAAATACACAACAGTATTTGGTGTCATTGACCAACTGCGGTATACTATATGCTTTGAACTGTTTTATTTCCTCCGCACAGTGATGAGGTTTTAAATTAAGTCACCCACATTTCCTGTTGTTGTTAATGATAATTGGCAAGTATTTGCCCTGTGGGATTAGAGATATAGATTTCAGCCTTGGAATAAAGTAAATAGCAGTAAATATATGGGATTCCCTGGATCTAACAGACACATCAAAATAGAATAGCACTAACCATTCTTTTTGGTGAAACAGCTGAATATGAAACATGATCACTGTGCCAGAGGATAGGTGGATTGCCTGAATGGGAATCACCTGGCAAGCTCATGAAAATTGTATCTTATTAAGTACATTCTCATGGTAGAAAGGCAGGAGGGATATTGCAAAGGGAAATAATTTGTGACTAACAGATTTCTTTGAATAGACTAATTCGTGTGGTAAACATTAAGACTTTGTTTAGACTTTTAAAAAGCAATTTTCCAGATCATAAAGAATTCTGTTATAGATAAGGAACAAACAGTTCTCTAGATCAAAGCTCCCCAATCTTTTTCATCTTACGATTTTGTTTCCCAGAAAAACATATATAACCTTGAAAACCTCCATAGTAATTTTAATCATTTTATTTTATCACATTTTTTCTGTGATATGGAGAAGCAAGTTGAAGTAAAAATGATAATTTAGACTAACATGTTGCTAAATATTATATTTTAGTGTTTATTATATAATTTTAATAATCATAAAATGTAAGCAAATTTTTACTTTTGCCATTTTATAAGTGATCATGCTTTTTTTAAAGAAAATATATAATTTGTCTACAAATGAATTTTTAAGTGACATTATATATTAAGTTCGGTTTGGGGATCAAATACATTTAATTTATGGGTTTTTTGTCTGTGTCAAGTGGCTTGCAGGATCTTAGTTGCCTGACTAGGGATTGAACCTGGGCCCGTGGCAGTGAAAGCACCGAGTCCGAACCACTGGACCCTGGACCCGAACCAATTTCCTATGTATTATATTTCTAAATTTTCTGTTTCTTTTAAAAAGTTTAGATATAACGTATATTAGTTTTAGGTTTACAACATTGTGTATTGTATGTTAAATACATGTTATATGTTAAAGTGTAGGTGGAAATTTAATTATGTGTTTGGGCATAAAAAAGTAGAAAAAAAATCTTCTTCCACAATGATATTGGTAATTCTGCTTTGCACTTTAAACATCAATGGGCTTATTTTTATAATTTTCATATTTTGTTTCTAAATGGTGAGAAGGTGAGAAAAGAAAAAAGATTTGGCTCATTTGCAAGCCCTTCTCTGAAAATAACACATTGTGAGTGTGAATAGTTCTTATTTCCAACAAAGAACTGAGTACAACATTATTATAATTTAAACACTGATTTTTGAGGTTCTAGAGATATCTTGATGTGCCATATAAAATTTTCTATCAGATGAATGCAATTTATAGAATCTGATGAAGATTGTCTTGAGATAAACTTGCAGAATTATTCTTTTGCTCTTCATTAAGTTGTATTTCAACATCAGTGTTCCTTACTTCGTTAATGTAATTAGCCAAAACATTGCTAAAAGCAATAACAATTTAAAACTGTGTCAAAATCTACACAGCCATTTGTGTTGTTCAGGGTGATTGAGCATTCTCTTGTCTCTATTAACTGCCAGGCATATCAGTCATAGTGCATTTGGAGGCTCTCAGATTGTTCTGTTTCAAAGAGAAAATTTTATTTAGCTTTTAAACCTATTTTGATCTCAGTGCTTTTTTTTACAGCATGATATACATCTATTAAATGTGTACAAGAGGTGAAGAGGGTTGAAAGATGAAGGCAAATGAGTTAAGGAATTGAAGTCAGCAAATAATTAGGTTCTAGAGAGAAAGTATAGGATTCAATTTGCTTTGCAGAATAAAATCAATTTTAGGCAGAGTAGAAAGGGGAAGCTTTAAAAGTAACAAAGAACCAAGTAATTTCTTATTATAACCTAATATGCCCCATGAATCTGGCTTCTTGTTCCTAGATATGTTATAAAACACTTTCCATATCATGGCCCTACATTTGCGTTCTTTTCTCAAGGCCTGTTGCTTCTTCATGAAGTTTGGTACCAGGGTAACAGAACAGACAGGGTTGGTGGTCTTTAAGAGAGCAATCCCTTGGTGGCTCTCTGACCCCAGAGTGGGAAGGCAGTAACTTGCAGCTGTTAACACGTACCAGTAACAGCAGGAGATGAGTTGTAGCTATTTTTCATGTTCGATTCTATCCTCCCCTGAATTTCACAGGCTAAGCAACAACGGCATTAAGAAGAGAAACTCAAAAGAAAAATGGCATAGCAGTGGGCACAACTGTGGTTTTTAACAGTTGCTGATCATTCTCTATCATTCAGCTTCCTGCTTCTTTACCCTTTACTCATCCTTTGCTCTATTCTCACAGAATTGCTCGAATCCTCAAATACCCAACTGTGGCCACTGAAGCTGACTCTGGAGGTGGCAGCTTGGTTCATCTTGCTTGTTTTCATCTTGGAGATGCTTCTTATGTGGCTATCCAGCTTTTTCCTCTTCTGGAAGAATGCCTGGAATGTCTTTGACTTTGTTGTCACCATATTGGTAAGGATAGATATCCTGAAGATTAGTTTACTGGGCTGAGAAATGTGCCTATGTGAATCAAAGACAAGAAAAGTTAAGATACTTAGAGCACAGGAAGAAACAAATAGAAATGTACCTAACCTCCTTATTTTGATTTTTTTCTTCTCTAAAAGTCAGGCATGGTAGGAGTTGTTGGTATTAGGAGCAAGGAAGAATCTGATCACAACATTAACCCTAGCAATAACATCTACCAGTTACTAACCACTTACTAAATGTCAGAAACTATCCTTTTTTTCATGCATTTCTTAAAATTTGAGCTCCACAATAACCCAATGAGTTAAGCACTGTATTTATCCCCTTTTAATGTCTGAGCAAGTTGAAGTGCAGGGTGTAAGTAATTTCTTATAGAAAGGCTGAATAGGAAACAGTCCCCAGAGAATGCTTTTCAAAGGATAATGACCAAGGAACTATGACAATGATAAAGATAAAGATAAAGAAGGGGCAACTGTGCGTGGGTGCTTTGGGGTATATTTTACTCATGATCTGTGTGTTTCCTACAGTCCCTGATTCCTGAGGTTGTGGTGCTGGTAGGGGTAACAAGCCATTCCGTATGGCTCCAGTTGCTGAGGATCTGCCGGGTGCTAAGGTCTCTTAAACTCTTTGCACGATTCCGTCAAGTTCGAGTCATTATTTTGGCCCTGGTCAGGGCCCTCAAGGTGATTTGACTGCTGCAGCTGTATCAAGTGGGCAAGGTGGATAAACATGGGGGTTTAACATGAAACAGTCTGGGTGGATGAAAGAAGGCAATGAAAGACCCTGTGAAATGTTGTCGATGAGAAAGGGCTAGGGACAGGCTGCTGTGTTCTAGAGATGACTGGGCTCAGGCTAGAAGTGAGGGTTTGGTGGGGGATTTCCAGGGTGGGTCTGACTAGGCTGTAGGTGGAGATCAGCCTAGTCTGGCCCAGCTCTGACTCAAGATCATGGCCTCTAGAGCATGACCTTCCTCTTGATGTTGCTGCTCATCTTCTTCTACATTTTTGCCGTGGCTGGTGTCTACTTCTTCGAGGATTACACCCGTTCAACTCGCCAGGACCTGGAGTATCACATGTTCTTCTCGTAGGCAGGACTGGGGGAAGCCTGGGTTGGGGGAGAGAGTTTGGGCATGAGACTGGGAAGCTAGTCCAAAGTACAGTAATACAAAAAGTATAATGTATTGTAAGAAACGGGAATAGAACACAGTAAGGAGAGGTAAAGAGAAAGCAGAGGAATAGTGAGTGGTATTAGCTCCAATTTTGAGGATAGGTCAGGTATTCCTGGTTTGCTTTGGGTTTTGCAAATTCAAACTTACCCTCACCTTTAAATAGCAGTATACTCCATGGGTTAAGCCCTGGTTTCTGTCTCAGTTACCTCTTTTGAAAAATGGGATTAAAAGTAGTACTACTTCATAAGAGTGTAGGGATAAATGAGGTAATTCATTTAAGCATTTAGCACAGCATTTCACACATTGTAAGTGATCAGTAAATGTTACTATGACCTCAAACATGGTCACTGGTTTTACCCCAGTCTCTTAAATGTAGAGATTACACATGCACATACTTAAATTCTTTCAAAAGTAAAATCCTGATAAGCTTTTTGTCTAGAGGACACTGATTACTAGTAGAAAGTCAATTTGGATTTAGAGGAGACAGTGTTATTTGTGAATTGGAATCCAGTCTTGTCAGCACCTCTCAGATCTCTATCTTAGACTAACAGGTAGTTTTGTAAGAGTATTGACTTGGGGAAGTCCTAGAATTCATTCTGTTCAGGCTCTGATGTTTTCAGTAATATGTATATTGAGGGATAAGAAGGAAAATTTAGATGTCTTCCTGAGACCTTTTGTGATATATTCATTATCATTCATTATTTGGAGTCACATATCCATCCATTTACTTGACTGTCAGTTCATGCCAGCAAACTAAGTAGGCACGATGTTTGCTAAATTTGTATGTGACTTTCCGTTAGGCGAAGTCCATAGAACAGTGGAGAATGAACTTAGAAAAAAATGATGTGTAATTGGTGATTCAATTTTTAAACATTCAGTTAATACCTATGTATTAAACACCTACTATGCCCCAGGCACTGATGGAATGGTGAGAGCTATTCATAGATTATTCATGATAAAGGAAAACCTAATAAAACAATCTCAAACCGAAGAAAGATTAGGTAAAAAATTGAGTATGGTAGAAAAGGGGCTAAAGTCAGAGCAAACTACAAAGAAATGCTCTTATGTTGCTTTGAGAGTAAGAATGATAGTGTTTCTTAGAGAATTAGCTCTCTCTGTCTATACACACACCTCCTTTTTCTTTAGGGACCTGCTGAATTCCGTAGTGACAGTGTTCATTCTCTTTACTATGGATCATTGGTATGCACTGCTTCAGGATACCTGGAAGGTGCCTGAAGTCAGCCGTACCTTCAGCAGCATCTATGTCATCCTCTGGTTGTTACTTGGTTCCATTATCTTTCGAAACATCATAGTAGCCATGATGGGTAAGCATAGAAGAGGTGAAACTTGGTAAGAGGGGTGTTTGGGAAGAAATTAGAGCGAAAGCTAGGATTGGTGAATTACGGAGAGAGAGAACCTGATGTAACAGGAAGGTGCGGGGCCTGGAATGGATATTTCACTTGGTTTCTCCCCACCCAAGCCCTCTCCCCATGTCTAGTCACCACCATCTCCCAACTCCTAATGGCCCTTTGGGGCAGTTACTAACTTCCAGAATATCAGAAATGAGCTGAACGAGGAGATGACACACCTGGAGGTTCAGCACAAAGCCGACATATTCAAGCGTCAGATTATCCAGAGGTCTGCTTCCCCATTTTCAAACCCAGCTTTAGTTCATGAGGGTGCCCTGATCTCATTCTCTGTTTCCGCTCCCTGGCCGCAGTGCCATTTTCCCCTTTGTGACAGATTTGCCTCAGAGTTAGAATTCCCCAGCTCTAAAATATTGCCTGATTCTTTATCCACTGTCAGGGCTTCCCCACTCTTTTTCACTCCTTTACTACAACTTATTCTCCTCACTTGATGATCAGAATTCTTTTTTCCTTACTACACTCCTGCTTCAGTGTAACTCTCTTCACTGTTTTTTGTTTTTTGCTTTGCAGGAGACAAAACCTAATCCCTGAGGCACAGAGGTCAAGCGTTAGCAAAATGGATGCCAGGTTAGGAGAGTATATGTGAAGTGGGATGGACACACATGAAGGAGGAAAGGGTAGGAAACCAAAGGTGAAGATTGGCTTTGAGAGAATTCATTCATTCAATAACTATTTATTGTAGTGGGTTGAATGGTGGCCTCAAAAAAGATATGTCCATGTTCTAATTCCCGGAACCTGTGAACATGACCTTATTTAGAAAAAGGGTCTTTGCAGATGCAGTTAAATTTAGGATCTTGAGATGTGATCATTCTGGATTATCCAGTTGGGCCATAAATCCAGTGACAAGGGTCACTGGATTTAAGAGACAGGAGAGAAGACATAGACATAGAGAATAGGAGAAGATGTCAAGATAGAGATAGAGATTGGAGTGATGCAACCACAAGCCAAAGGAAGCCAGTGGATGCAAGGCAACTGCCAGAAGCAACAAGAAGCAAGGAACCTTCTCCCTTTGAGATTCCAAAGGGAGTTATGGCCCTGTTGACACATTGATTTCAGACTTCCGGCTTCCAAAATTGTGAGAGAATAAATTTCTGTTGTTTTAAGCTACCAAGTTTGTGGTAATTTCCTACAGCAGCCACAGGAAACTAATAAAAGTACCTTCCGTGAAACATGTTATTCAAGACCCTGAGGGTCCAGCAGTGGACCCTGAGTGATGGTGGTGAATAACTAAACATGTTATTCAAGACCCTGAGTGTTCAGCAGCATGTTATTCAAGACCCTGAGTGTTCAGCAGGAGAAATAAGAAATCCATCAACAAATAATTATTGAATGCTTATTAGTTGCTCAGAGTATATCAGTGAACAAAATAAATAATAATGCCTGTTCTCATGGAGCTTATATACTAGTAGGAGGAAAGAGACAGTAAACAATAATCATATTAGTAAGAAAATTAGCACATTAAAATATAAGCCTTGAATATAAAAAGAATGTATATATGTGTGTATAACTGAGTCACTTTGCTATAAGCAGAAATTAACACAACATTGTAACTCAACTATACTTCAATAAAAAACAAATTTAAAAATAGGATAAGCATTATAAAAAAGTAAAAAGTAGAATAGGTTAAGGGGGATTGGAGTATAAGAGGGGGGTTGCATATGGGTTGTACTTTTTTTTTTTTTAAAGGGCTTCAAATGCTTGGCTTTTATTTATTTATTTATTTATTTTTGGCTGTGTTGGGTCTTCATTTCTGTGCGAGGGCTTTATCTAGTTGTGGCAAGCGGGGGCCACTCACTATCGTGGCCTCTCTTGTTGCGGAGCACAGGCTCCAAACGCGCAGGCTCAGTAGTTGTGGCTCATGGGCCTAGTTGCTCTGCAGCATGTGGGATCTTCCCAGACCAGGGCTCAAACCCGTGTCCCCTGCATTAGCAGGCAGATTCTTAACCACTGTGCCACCAGGGACAGTGGGTCCCTGGGTTGTAATTTTAAACAAGGTAGTCAGGGTGGCCTCTGACAGTGGGTCCCTGGGTTGTAATTTTAAACAAGGTAGTCAGGGTGGCCTCTGAAAAGGTAACATTTGAGCAAAGACTTGGAGGAGGTCAGGGGATTACTATGTGGATATCTATGGGAAGAGTATTATAGGCAGAGGGAACAGCTAGTACAAAGGTCCTAAAACAGAAGCATGACTGGTGTGTTTGAGAAATAGCAAGGAAGCGACTGTGACTGAAGCAGAGTAAGTAGGGGGGGAGAATGATAGGAGATGAGGTCAGAGAGGTAATGGGGACCTGATCCTGTAGGGCTGTGGGGACCACTGTGAGGACTTAGGCTTTGATTTCGGGTGAAATGGGGAACATAGCGGAGCAGTGACATGCAGTGACTTACATTTAAGAAGGATTAGTCTGCTTGCTGTGTTGATGATAAACTGAGGGAAGAATAAAATAAGAAGCAGAGAGATGAGTTAGGAGGCTATGCTGCTATACAGGCAAGAGACGTTGATGGCTCAGACCAGAGTGGTACCAGGGGTACCACTCTGAGAGAAAAGATATTTTGAAGGTAGAGTCAACAGGCTTTCTTTTTTTTTTTTTAATTATTTATTTATTTTATTTTATTTTTTATTTTTGGCTGTGTTGGGTCTCCATTGCTGTGCGCGGGCTTTCTCTAGTTGGGGTGATCCGGAGCTACTCTTCGTTGCGGTGTGCGGGCTTCTCATTGTCATGGCTTCTCGTTGCAGAGCACGGGCTCTAGGCGCACAGGCTTCAGTAGTTGTGGCACGTGGGCTCAGTAGTTGTGGCTTGCAGGCTCTAGAGCTCAGGCTCCGTAGTTGTGGCGCATGGGCTTAGTTGCTCCACGGCATGTGGGATCTTCCCGGGCCAGGTCTCGAACCCGTGTCCCTTGCATTGGCAGGCGGATTCTTAACCACTGTGCCACCAGGGAAGCCCTCAACAGGCTTTCTTGATGGATTGGATGTGGGGTATGAGAGAAGAATTAAGGATGAAAGTTCTGACCCAAGCAACTGGAAGGGTTGATTAGCTGAGATGGGGAGGGCTGTGGGTGGAAGAGGTTTGGTGGGCAAAGAGTCCAGTTTTGATTGAATTTGAGATGTCCTTAGACATTCAAGTGGTGCTAAGTGAGTAAAAGTTGTATATACAAATCTGGATTAAGGAGTGAGGTCTGGACAAGAGGCTTAAATTTGCATCTGGTAGGCATTTGAACTCAGCAGATGAGATCACCAAAGGAGCAACGGTAGATGGAGAAGATATAAAGAGCTGAGCCCAAGTTCCCTCTAATATTAAGAGATGGAATCGAGGGGGCAGAGGCTATAGTTGTGGTGTAATAGGCATAGGGCCAAGGGGTGGGGGGCTAAAACTTTGCAAAATAAGGTGGAGTGTGGAACGTGGAAGCCCGAGTAAGATTGAGCACAGACGTTATGTGGTGAGGGGCACTAATAGGGGTACATGACACGGGATAATTTAGGTTGGATGTGCTTAAACTTAGATTTTGGGAGCAGTTTGGCCTTCATTGCCTTAACTCCTAGCTTTAGGCCAGGGCCAGAATCAGAATAACGAAAGAACCAGCCATATTGTGTAAAAGTATTTGAAGCAATAAAATTTTGCCTTTCACTTACAGAGATGCCAATCAACAAGGGGAATCTTTGGAAGAGTCCAAACACAGTGCCACTAAAGAGAGTTCAAGAGCATCTAAGTCAAAAACAAAGAAGTCCTTGTCAAAAGTGAAGAAGTCTGCATCTTCCTCTTCCTCCTCATCTTCATCTTCCTACTGTTCCTCTTCTTCTGGCTCCAGATATTATGACCGTATTGGTAAGCCGAGGGTTTCTCCCAGTTGAATTCAGACTCCTCTTCTCCATGAGACATCCCATTCTTAATAGGAGCTCTCCCACTATGCACATTTCCCGATTTTCTCCACCAGTCCGATTTTCTGGCCTTGGTTACTTTCTTCACGCTTCTTCATTTCCCCTGTGCTTCTGCCGCACTTTGGAAAAGTATGGTTGTGGCTCTCTTTGTTTATTGTAGAAGTGGTGTCTTGGTGATACATACTTTTCTCTCTCTCCTTCCTATATCCTCTTTCATCCCTGCTTTCTCCTCGCCTGCCCCCATAGAGTTTATCAGCTTTTATCCAACTTCCAAGAATCTAGATATGTTCTTTAGAAGCATTTCTCCCTCCAGGTCAGTTGGACTGGGAGACTCTTGTGCACCAGAATCTGCCTGGGCTAATGGATATGGATCAGGATGAACGTGTTGTTTGGCCTAGGGATTCACTCTTCCGATACTTTGAGTTGCTAGAAAAGCTGCAGTATAACCTAGAGGAGCGTAAGCGGTTGCAAGAGTTTGCAGGTATGGATTTAGGGCAGCCATGGAGACCAGGAGTTAAGTCCATTGGAGTAGCATATATAACTGGGGAGAAGAAGGGTGTTTGCTATTTTGGCACCTCAGCCTCTGAATTTCCACCTCACACCTAAAAAAGGCAAATTCACGGTTTAGTATGTCACATTCTGGGCATATGTCCAGATTTCTTCTAACCTAGTGAGGACCTGGCAACCCTGCTTCTCTGGTAGGGGACACCTAAATCCTGTTAGGTCTGAGAGCTTATTTCAAAAGAGAAGAGTATCCAGTTCCAGCTGCTGGAAATTAGGATAAGGTGGGCTCTCACTCTATTTGGGCAGCCTGCCCCCCCCTTTTTTTGTTTTTTGTTTTTTTTTTTTTGCGGTACATGGGCCTCTCACTGTTGTGGCCTATCCTGTTGCGGAGCACAGGCTCGGGACGCGCAGGCTCAGCGGCCATGGCTCATGGGCCCAGCTGCTCCGCGGCATGTGGGATCCTCCTGGACCGGAGCACGAACCCGTGTCCCCTGCCTCGGCAGGCAGACTCTCAGCCACTGCCACCAGGGAAGCCCCAGCCTGTCCCCTTTTGTACATGTTTCTTCTCTTTGAAGGTCACCTTTCAGACCTCAACAGTAAGGGCCTCAGGCTCAAGTTCAATAGCTATGGGGATTAGACAGTCAGCAGAAAGCCCACAAGTGCCCACTGTCCTCAAGAGGTTTATGAATTACAGATTCCTCTTCCTTTCAGTCCCTTCTAGAGTCAAGCCTATGCAGAGAAAATATGTGATCAAAATAGTAAAGTTTAGGACTTCCCTGGTGGTCCAGTGGTTAAGAAACCGCCTTCCAATGCAGGGGACGCAGGTTTGATCCCTGGTCGGGGAGCTAAGATTCCACATGCCATGGGGCAACTAAGCCCATGCACCGCAACTACTGAGCATGCGTGCCACAGCTAGAGAAGCCCGCGCGCCTCAACGAAGATCCTGTGTGCCGCAACTAAGACCCGACACAGCCAAATAAATAAATAAATGTTTAAAAAAAATAGTAAAGTTGGGACTTCCTGGTGGTGCAGAGGTTAAGAATCTGCCTGCCAATGCAGGGGACATGGGTTCGAGCCCTCTTCCAAGAAAATCCCACATGCTGCAGAGGAACTAAGCCCGTGCACCACAACTACTGAGCCTGTGCTTTAGAGCCCACGAGCCACAACTACTGAGACCGTGTGCCACAACTACTGAAGCCTGCCCACCTAGAGCCCGTGCTCTGCAACAAGAGAAACCACCACAATGAGAAGCCCGCGCACCACAACGAAGAGTAGCCCCCGCTCGCCGCAACTAGCGAAAGACTTTGTGCAGCAATGAAGACTCAACACAGCCAAAGATAAAATAAATAAATAAATTTTAAAAAATTCTTTTTAAAAAAATAGTAAAGTTTGATTTAAGCTGAGAACTACCTGCTCAAAATTATTTTCCCTAAATTTCTCATTTGAGATTTCACCACCTAGAGATTAATTTGGATCAATGAATTTTCCCTCTAAAATTACAAAAGTTAGGGGCAATTTTTTTTTAACAATTTAATGTGGATTAGTGTTATCCTCCTAATACCTAGCTGAAGTCAACCCCAAGTGAAAATATCAATGGGGGAAGAGGAATGTGTGTGTGGTGGGCACAGGAGAGCAATAAGAGGAATTTATAACATTGGAACATGGAATTTAGAGCAGGATGTCAGACAGGCTTTGCCTACTTCGAATATTGCATTGTTATCCTGCTCTTTCCAACTGTCCTCAGCCCTGCCTCCCCATTTGTTCTGGGGAGAACAGGGTGAAAGGGCGGCGAAGGCAGCAAGATGGCTTCCTTAATCCTGATTAATTCATCTGTGGCAAAGAGGACAGACTCATATGGCTTAATTTAGGGTAAAGATTAGTAAAACTTTTTTTTTTTTTTTTTTGCCTCTCCCGTTGCGGAGCACAGGCTCCGGACGCGCAGGCTCAGCGGCCATGGCTCACGGGCCCAGCCGCTCCGCGGCATGTGGGATCTTCCCAGACCGGGGCACGAACCCGTGTCCCTTGCATCGGCAGGCAGACTCTCAACTACTGCACCACCAGGGAAGCCCCAAGATTAGTAAAACTTTGAGTGGAAACCTAGAACCCAGAAAAACAGGGTCTTCACCAAACATTTGTATGTTCTGAACATTCTTACCTCTCCAGCTTCATAGTCTGTTTCTTTACAGTGCAGGCACTGATGAATTTTGAAGACAAGTAAAGCTGACAGCGGATGGCTTCGCTATCTTTGGCAAAAATTAATGAAGGGAAGTGTTGGAAATGGAGAATTCAAAGTATAAATGTCTAATAAATCCTGCTGATAATTGTACAGTGGTCTGTCTCTGAGACATAGGGGATACTGAAAGATATTAGATCAGGTGAAAGTTAGTTCAGATGCCAGTGAGGCCCATGGTCCTTGGCTTTCTACCCTTTCCACAGCTCCTGAATCTCTCTCTTTCTTTGGCTTTGTCACTATAGCCCCCACCTTTTCTATAGCATCTACTTCCTGCTAGAGTCCTAATTTCACCTTCTCCCTCACTGGTGGGTACAGGACCCTGGGGGTTGGGGGTAAGGAGACCCCAGGAGCTGTGAGTGTAACTAATTGAGAACTGTGGTTTACCTTGCTACTCTAAGAACATTGCTTCTCCTGGGCACCGTTAACTTCAATCAAACATCATTTTCATCTGTTTCTGTGCCAAAAGAGCCTCCCTTTATTCCATTTCCTTGCCTTTTCTGAGGGCATTGATTCTGTTCTGTAGGGGGCGGGGCAAATCAGTATGTCCCACAGATTTTTTAGAGTCAGTCTATCTCCTGTCAGAGTAGGAACACCTTTTATATAGAACATCACCGAAAGGGGATTATCCAATGTTTTAATGTTTCTAGTTACTGTTGACTTATTATCTAGAGGGCATCATGTTCCATTGTTGGATGACTCAAGTCTTTAGACATGTTTATTATTAAAAATTCTATCATTTATTGAGTGCTTAACATATATTAACATACACATGTATGAAGAATACATGAAACACTGAATGGTGTTCTTTAAAATGGTAAATTTTATGTGAATTAGATCTCAATTTTTAAAATAAAGTAAGAAAAGATTATTTGAAACCAATAACCAACATTATGTTTCAAGGAAAAGCATTTTAGTTATTCCCCATAAAATGTGGGACAAAACAAAAATATTTTAAAAATAAATGTCAATATATAATGTTGTATTAAAATCTTATAATAAGAAATAAATACTTGGAAAGAAGAACTACAAATACTATTTTTAGACACAATTGTATACCTAGAAACCCCAAAGGAATCAAATAGAATTAGAGATAACAAAGAATTTCCATTAAGTACAAATAGAAGAATTGAGGACTGGAGAGAGAAAACTGGGAAGGAGGACCACTTAAGGGATAGGAGGAGGAGGAGCCAGAAAAAAGCCTGAGAGGGAAGAACTGAAGAGACAGGAGGATAATCATTCTAGAGTAATGTCCCTAGAATTTCAAGAAAGGAATGGTCCAGTAAGATTTGGATTGGAGCATCCATTGAACCCAGCAATCAGAATACAATAAATATAATAAAACAGAATAAGGAAGTATTTAATAAATCTTACATGTGCTATCCACAAAGTAAATGCTCATGGAGCAATATCATTGAGTGGCTTTGCTCAAAGTGTGGTCTGAGGACCAGCAGAATTGGCTTCATCTGACTTGTTAGAAGTGCAGAATCTCAGGTCCCATCCTCAGGGCCTGTTGAATCAGGTGTTACATATGCACATTAAAGTTTCAAAAAGCACTGCTTTATAGCTATGTGATGACTGATCCCTTCCTGCTTTCTGTAGTTAACCTTCTCAAATGAATGGCCCGTGCATGCTGCCTCATTCTTTAACTCCTTCCTTAACGAAAATGATCTGGTTTCAATTCTATTGGAATGGAATTTATTCAACAAATTTGCATTTTTCCTATGTTCCTATGTTCCAGACACTGTTATAGGTGTTTGGATATGTCAATGAATGAACAAGACAGAGATCCCTGCCAGTTCTAACTAGCTCCCCATAAGATCCCCAAGTAATAAATAACTTCCATGAAGACAGTGATTTTACCTCCCTCTGTTTTTTTCCCCAAATTATCTTTCCAGCAGCCCAGAGCCGTGTATTAACATCTGCTTAAAAACAAAACCAAACTTTTTTCTGACTAAATAAAAACATTTTAAGGTCTGAGGATCAAGCCCCACTGGCAATGAATGCATTACTCCTCCAGCTTCCTTTTTTATCCTTGCCCTAACCTAATAACCCTGCTATAACTTTTACCAGTCTTCTCAAGTCAAGGAAGAGATTCAGGCTCTATGCCAGGTAAGTATGAAGCTTCCTCAGGAGCATTTTGGAAGTGAAGTTATGATTTAGATATTGTGATACAATTGAATTTTTTCACATATGGTTTGTATTAAGCTTTTATTTTGGAACATGGTTTCCCCCTTTGATCTTCAGTTATCGCTCACACTGTCAAATATCAATGGATGGATACATAACTTTTTTTTATGTATGGTGTTTTATGTAAGGTGTTTCTGTTTAAGGACACCTTATTTAATATATATTGTTGATTCATTAGCATTGACCTCTGTCAACAACACTATAACTCATGCTTGAATAAAGTTTATCAAACACACGTTTTCTCTGTAAGGTGCATCACAGCCTTCCTGTGCTTAGGAACACTAGAAAGCACTTCAGCACTACGCTGGGGGACCATTTTAAACGGTGAAATCACCAACAAAAAGCACTAAAATGCTAAAATTGTGGCACTAAATAGATCATGAAAAGGACACTGATTTACAGTATGAGAAGAAGGTGGAGTATTGCCTTGTTTCCCATCCAAGCACTAACCAGGCCCGACCATGCTTAGCTTCCGAGATGAGATCGGGCACATTCAGGGTGGTATGGCTGTAGAGGAGTATTGCCTTGTTTGAACTCAGCTGGGAATGTACACATCAGTCGACTCAAATTTTTTACCA
Source organism: Aethalodelphis obliquidens (assembly GCF_003676395.1). Lineage (NCBI taxonomy): Eukaryota > Metazoa > Chordata > Mammalia > Artiodactyla > Delphinidae > Aethalodelphis > Aethalodelphis obliquidens. The sequence goes on along the minus strand of NW_020837995.1, from coordinate 11,141,715 downwards.
CTCTGCAGATGTCTGTGAAGGATTGTGAAAATGCCATAGGTATTGATTTTGGGGTCACAAATAAATTTTAGTGAGCGGAGGAATCTACACCAGAACTCAAAAATGAGAATTTACTCTAAATGCTGTGTGATAATCTGGAGCTTTAGGCTAGTTGGCCTTATGACGCTGCCATCTCAGTGTGTGGTTTCTAGGTTACCTCAACAGGGAAGAGATTGCTGGAGCAATCATTCACTAGCTCTTAAATTCTTTCGTCATTCACTATCCATTAGCCAGAGCTAATCACCTGACCCCACCTAATTGCAAGAGATCTGGGGACTGCTTGGATCCTTAGTGAGCAATATATATCTATTTTTAAGTTACAAAAGGCAAACCAAAAAGGGAGAAAAACAATTGCACTTTACAAAGGGAGGCCTCTGTTCTAGTCAGACAGAAAGTGCCCTGTGGTTGATTTGGGAGGTTGAGGATGCTTCAGATTTCTCAACTCCTTTGGCTCCTTGCAAGTATCTCCATTCCAATTGCCAGATCACAGAGCATTCCAATCACCCCACCAATCTCATCCATTTCACTTTAGCAACACACATGATTAATATCGTGCTCTGGACCCCCGTAATTTCAGTTTGTTGGCTCTGGTTTTCTCTCTTTCCATTTGCTCATCTGAGGATTGGAACTTGTCTTGCTTTTGTTGAACCTTACCATAGTATAAGCAGTAACTTGCTTGTATTGAATAAGGCTGATATCTTTGCTATAAATCCTAAGCACTTCATCCTCAGTTGGCAGATAGCCTGAATCCTTGGCAGCCACAGGATTGCTTAACCTGATTGCTCCATCATCATGTGGAGTGCCAAGAATTTCCCCTCCTGGGTTGAGGGAGTCCTCATTGTTCCCCTCTCTGCTTGATTCAGCTAGCTCCATACTTGTTCTAAAGGTCTTTCACTCAAGACACTACTTCTTGGTGACAATTTCTGTATTAATTAGGACTCTTTAGTTTCAAATAAAAGAATTCATATTGAGCTAGTCTAATAATAATAGTAGTCACATTTAGTGAGTGTTTATTCTGTACCAGTGTCTGGCACATAATGGGTGCTTACTCTTTTTGAATGAATGCCAGGCACTGTGCTAAATACTTTAAATGCCTTATCAAATTTAATACTCATGACAACTCTATACTAGTATTTCTCCTTTTTACAGAAAAGAACACTGTGCCACAGGTTTAGAAACTGCCCAGGACACACTGCTAGTATATGCTGGAGCCAGGACTTGAGCCCAGCCATCTCATTTTTTGCTACCCTATTAGCAAAAAGAATTTATTATAAGAGGGTTGTTATAGAATCAAGGGTGGAAATTCAAGTGGATTGCAGAATGGGCTGGAGCCAGGAGCTAGAAAGCTGTTGGGAACCCAGGCCGTATTCTTCCTCTGATTCTCCTCTCTGCTTTTCAGACTAGATGTACCTTTGATAAGCAAAGAGAAAATATTGGCAAAGTGATACAATAGATCATTTCACTGGTTCTAACTTTTTGACTCACCTTGGAAAATCCCAGCACTGCCCTCACCTCCTTTGATTGCGTGGGCCAAGGTATTCTATTTCTTTGGGCCTCCATTTCCTCATCTATAAAATGAGAAGTTTTTAAAAGAGGATTCTTCAAGTCCTTTCCAGCTCTAAAATTCTATGATCGTGGGCTTCCCTGGTGGTGCAGTGGTTGAGAGTCCGCCTGCCAATGCAGGGGACACAGGTTCGTGACCCGGTCCGGGAAGATCCCACATGCCGCAGAGCGGCTGGGCCCGTGAGCCATGGCCGCTGAGCCTGCGCGTCCGGAGCCTGTGCTCCGCAATGGGAGAGGCCACAACAGTGAGAGGCCCGCGTACCGAAAAAAAAAAAAAATTCTATGATCGTAAATGGACCTTCCAGGACAGAGGCACATTAATAATGGATTTAAACGTATGGGTTTGGGCTTTAGAGAAGGGTTCTAAGGAGAGAAGGACAGAATATGGTTTGAGTGGAGCCTGTGGTGAATTACTGTTTAGAACTGGTGTCAGGTAAAGGCCTTGGGGATATATAAACGGAGGGCAGAAAAGACTTCTCACCCTGACCAGATCAGAGAGATGGATCTCTCTGATCTATGAGCAGTTTCTGTGTGTGTGTGTGTGTGTGTGTGTGTGTGTGTGTGTGTGTGTGTATGCATGTGGGGAATAGCCCCCTTGCATAGTCACTTAATCTGGTTTATTTCTTTTCTCACCTCAGAATTTTCTAAGGGCTTTCTCCTGGGCCACAGGAAGAGAGCCAGAGGGAAAACCCAAACACTTGAATGGCCTAATGAGCAAGTCACTCCTCTCTGTGTCTATTTTCTTATCCATAAGATGAGAGGTTTGGTCTGTGTGATCTCTGAAATCCTGCCCAACTCTTAACATTTTGTGGCTCTGGGTACTGAATCAAAAGCCCCTCTCTTCCTGAATGCTCCATCCTTAGACCAGACCTTTGTCTTCATTCCTCTTCTCTGTTTACACCTGGCTGCCCAGATCCGTTCTCCTGGCCCCCTTTCTTCTTCAATTCCCTCAAATTCTACTTGCTTTTTAGCTCCTTTGGGCCCTCTTTTGTTCTTATATTTCTATTGTTGTTTATTTAATATTATTTATATATATTTCTTATATTTCTGCAGACCCTCCCAGATTACACTCCTGATCTCCAGAACTGCTCCATCTCTATGTCTGCCTACTCCTATCTGCATCCTGGCTCCTCACTGAAGTTATATCCTTGGGTTCCTCTGAGGGCCCCCTGGGATCCCCTATCATTGGTCCCTCTGACAGGCACACCCTTCTCCAAAGCCAAAGGATCAGGTATTCAGTGGCTCAGGTGACAAACCTGCTGTCAGGTTACGGATATTGTTTCCTGAAAGACCACACTACAGTGTCAGTGGAGACTCAGGCTGCCTGCAGTGCCCTGCCCTCACCTGGCTATCCCACACAAGGTGAGAATAACCAGAACTCACCTCTAGTACCAGCGCTTACCTGGAAACATGGCTCTGAGCCTCTGGGCCCTGGTGCTGCTGCTATCCTGTGGAGGTGAGAGGAACAGTGAGCTGGGCTGGGGATGAAGGGGATGGTTGCTGGAAAGAGACTTAAGAATGCAGAGATTAACTGGTTCGAGAAAAAATAAAGGGGCAAGGAAGAGGGGCGGAGACTGGAGCTAAGGGAGAAAATGAGGGTTAAGAAATCAGGCCAAGACTTACTGTAGGGTGTTGAAAGGGACTCAGCTCACCATCTTTTTCACCTCATCTTTATATCTAGGCAGGGACTGGGCTCCAGGGCAGGGCTGAATTTGGGTTCCAGGCTTTTCCCTTTCAGTGATCTCTGGTTTCTCTTCTTACAGTGACTCTGGCCCCTACTGGGCCTCAGTCCCTGGACCCTGGTCTCTCCCTCCTGAAGTCTTGGCTCTCCGTTCTGGACCAGGCTCCCCAGGGGTCCCTCAGCCGCTCACGGTTCTCTGCATTCCTGGCCAACATTTCTTCTTCCTTTGAGCCTGGGAGGATGGGGGAGGGACCGGTGGGAGAGCCCCCACCTCTCCAGCCCCCTGCCCTCCGGCTCCATGATTTCTTAGTGACGCTGAGAGGCAGCCCAGACTGGGAGCCAATGCTGGGGCTGCTGGGGGATGTGCTGGCACTGCTGGGACATGAGCAGACCCCCCGGGACTTCCTGGGGCACCAGGCAGGTGTGCTGAGTGGACTTGCAGAGGTGCTGCTGGGAGCCTTAGTTCCCGGGGGACCCCCTAGCCCTACCCGGCCCCCATGCACCCGTGATGGGCCCTCTGACTGCGTTCTGGCAGCTGACTGGTTGCCTTCTCTGCTGCTGTTGTTAGAGGGCACACGCTGGCAGGCCCTGGTGCAGGTGCAGCCCAGCGTGGACCTCGCCAATGCCACAGGCCTCGATGGGAGGGAGCCAGCCCCCCACCTTTTGCAGGGTCTGTTGGCTTTGCTCACCCCAGTGGGGGAGCTGGGCTCTGAGGAGGCTCTTTGGGGAGGTCTGCTGCGCACAGTGGGGGCCCCCCTCTATGCTACCTTCCAGGAGGGGCTGCTCCGAGTCACTGACTCCCTGCAGGATGAGGTCTTTTCCATTCTGGGGCAACCAGAGCCTGATGTCAATGGGCAGTGCCAGGGAGGTGAGTGCTGCTGGGGCTGGGGCTGGGCTGTGGCAGGGCAAGGAAGGGTGAGACTGGGGTAGTTCTCTTCCTTACTCTTTCCCTCCTAGGCAATCTTCAGCAGCTGCTCTTGTGGTAAGTAACAGGAGAGGAATTCTGAGGGATTGGGTGTGGGACGTCATCAGCCTCCAGAGCGGAAGAGGAAACTGATGGGAGGGGTGTAGTTTACAGGTTTTTGAGTGTGACTATCGAGGTTGGTGTCCCAGCTCTACCTCTTCCTAGCCATGTGACCTTGGGCAGGTTATAGCTTCATTCTATGCCTCAGTTTCCCCACTTGGGAAATATGGATAATATTAACTACCTCAGAGTTTTTGCAAGGGATTAAATGAGTTGATACTGTATGTGTAAACCACTTAGAACTGTGCCTTGCACATGGTGCTTGATAAATGTTAACTAATAAAGATGGGGTATGGAAAGAAAGGACGGGATTGCTTCCTCCACCCCTTACTGTTTCAGTACAACAGTGCCAGAGCACAGACGGACATATTCAGTTGCTGGGCAGATTTCCTGATCTGAGGCCAACCAAGGGTTGTGTTTAAGCTGCCTAAAAGCGTATGCAGAAAGGAGAAAGAAGGGGGCCGGGTGGACAGAAGGGACTCCAACTGCTCCTAGCTGATTTTTGTGCCTTGGCGGGACAGATCTCTCTCCCCTTTCCCCCCATTCCAACATTTAAACCGGTAACACCAGTACTCCCAGCGACCTCACTTTTGGAAAAGCCTGTGCTTGCCACCCTCCCTGCAGGGCTCTGGGCCGGGGCCAGAAGTCTCAACCTGAGGACATGTAAACTGATCAGATGCTCACCTGCTCCTCCCTCTGCATCCAGGGGCATCCGGCACAATCTCTCCTGGGATGTGCGGGCATTGGGCTTTCTGTCTGGATCGCCACCTCCACCCCCCGCGCTCCTCCAATGCCTGAGCACAGCTGTGCCTCTGCCCAGGACTTCCCAGCCCTCAGCCCACATCAACCCTCGCCAGCGGCGGGCCATCTCTCTGGAGGCCCTCTGCGAGAACTCCGCAGGCCCAGCACCGCACTACAGCATTTCCAACTTCACCCTCTACGTGATCTGCCAGCACATTAAGCCTGTCTCCCCGCAGCCCCCTCCCAGCACTGCTGCCATCTGTCAGACAGCTGTGTGGTATGCAGTCTCATGGGCACCAGGTGCCCAAGGCTGGCTCCAGGCCTGCCACGACCAGTTTCCCGAAGAGTTCCTGGAGGCAATCTGTAGCGACCTCCCCTTTTCCACCCTGTCGTTTCCCAACCGCCGCTTGGTAAAGCGGCTCTGTGCGGGCCTGCTCCCACCCCCTACCAGCTGCCCTGAAGGCCTGCCCCCTGTCCCCGTCACCCCAGAGATCTTCTGGGGCTGCTTCTTGGAGAACGAGACTCTGTGGGCTGAGCGGCTGTGTAGGGAGGCGAGCCTGCAGGCTGTGCCCCCCAGCAACCAGGCTTGGGTTCAGCATGTGTGCCAGGGCCCCACCCCGGATGTCACGGCCTCCCCACCCTGCCACATTGGACCGTGTGGGGAACGCTGCCCAGATGGGGGCAGCTTCCTGATGATGGTCTGTGCCAATGACACCATGTACGAGGCCCTGGTGCCCTCCTGGCCTTGGCTAGCAGGCCAGTGCAGGATAAGCCGTGGGGGCAATGATACTTGCTTCTTGGAGGGGTTACTGGGCCCTCTTCTGCCCTCTCAGCCCCCACTGGGACCGTCCCCACTTTGCCTGGCCCCAGGCCCCTTCCTGCTTGGCATGCTGTCCCAGCTGCCACGCTGTCAGTCCTCCGTGCCGGCCCCTGCGCACCCCACACGCCTACACTATCTCCTGCGCCTGCTGACCTTCCTCCTGGGTCCAGGGGCCGGAGGGAAGGAGGCCCAGGGGATGCTGGGTCAGGCCCTGATGCTCTCCAGTCTCCCAGACAACTGCTCCTTCTGGGATGCCTTCCGCCCCGAGGGCCGGCGCAGTGTGCTGCGGACAGTCGGGGAGTACCTGGAACAGGAGGAGCAGCCGGACCCCCTGGACTTTGACCCCACTGACAGCTCCAGCTCTGGTGTAAGCAAGATGGAGCTGCTGGCCTGCTTCAGCGTGAGTGATCTGCCAAGGTGAAAGCTCCTGGAACAGAGGGAAGGGCCTCCATGGGAATTCTCTACTATATTACTGAGAGGCAGTAGTGTAGTGCAGCGGTTAAGCCCACAGCTCTGGAGTCATACAGGCTTGGGTTTACATCTTAGTTCTGTGATCAACCCTGGACAAGTTTTTAACCTCTCTGAGCAATATTTTTGTCATCTGCAAATGAATGGGGAGAATAATGGTGCCACTCTTTTTAGGGTGGCTGTAAGGATTACATCAGATAACACATGCTGTGGCCTTAGCACTAGTATATGATATAAAAACAATATATAATAAATGTTATCTCATTATTCTTCCTGACTTTTTGATTTTCCCCCTTTCTGCTCCGGAAAGGAAAGGGATCAAGTTAGAGGGCTCTAATTCTGTCCCTAGAGAGTGAGAATTGGAAACTGGCAAAATATAGGAAGATAAGGCAGAAATGAGAAAAATTCAGGGTGATTGCAAATCGGAAGAGTTGGGTTTCAGGTTCAACTATGCCACAAGTGAGGTTTTAGGCGAGTAATTTAATTTGGTTTTCCTGGGCTTCAGTTTCTTCTCTGTAGAGTGAAGGGGCTGGAATATGTGAATACCTTAGTTCATTCATTGAGTTCCGCTTACTTGTAAGGCACTTTGCTAGGTTCTGTAGGGAATATAAAGATTCCTTACTCCATGTTAGGGCCCACTTTCTCGAGTCCTGGGACCAGTGAAATGTAATAATTTGGTTCATATCTACAAGTATTTACTGAGCCAACTATGGCCCTGGCATGGGAAAGGCTATAGCAGACGTGGTCCCTGACCTAAAGGAGTGTAACATCTGAGCAGACACACATACTAGCTTCGGATGAAGGACAAGCATTCTAGCAAGTGGAGTTGGAATGCCTGGGGAAGCCGCAGGAGGGACAGAGGAGACAGCTCTCTTGGCATCTTGTCTGTCTCCCCTCCAGCCTGTGCTGTGGGATCTGCTCCAGAGGGAGAAGAGTGTTTGGGCCCTGCAGATTCTAGTGCAGGTAACAGATGCGGGGGGGTGGGGGGGCAGTATGCGGGTGGACTGGGTGATAGCTGTGGCCTGAGGTCCCTGCCCAGTGAGGCCATAACCACCATGACCTCCTACTCCCAGGCCTACCTGCACATGCCACCAGAAAATCTCCAGCAGCTGGTGCTTTCAGCGGAGAGCGAGGCTGCTCAGGGCTTCCTGACGCTCATGCACCGTTCCTGGGCCCAGATGCAGGTGGGCACGGAGGGAGAAGGGAACGAGGGTGGCGGGGGAAATCTAGGAATCAAGAGCACCTGGAACTAGGTAGGCAATGGGCTCGCTCTAGCAGAAGGAGGAACTCAGCAGGGGAGATGGCCAGAAGAGTGGGCATCCCCAGAGCCGGCATTCATTCCTGTGCCCCCACAGGTGCCACCATCTGAGGAGCAGGCCCTGGGTCGTTTGACAGCCTTGCTGCTCCAGCGGTACCCGCGCCTCACCTCCCAGCTCTTCATCGATCTCTCACCACTCATCCCCTTCTTGGCTGTCTCCGACCTGATGCGCTTCCCACCATCCCTGTTGGCCAATGACAGTGTGTAAGGACCTTGTACCACTCCTCCTGACCCTGTCAGGGTCAGGCCAATCCCCCCCACCTAGAGCAGCCCCTTCGATTAAAACTGGGGAGTCTCCTTCCTGTCCATGACAGCAGGTCTTCACAGAGCCAGGGAACAGGGCCAAGGGCTAAGACCCATTACTCTCCCCAGCCTGGCTGCCATCCGGAATTACAGCCCTGAAATGAGGCCTGAACAGAAGGAGGCTCTGGCACGGCGACTGCTGGCCCCTGAGCTGTTTGGGGAAGTGCCCGCCTGGCCCCAGGAGCTGCTATGGGCAGCGCTGCCCCTGCTCCCCCATCTGCCTCTGGAGAACTTTCTGCAACTCAGCCCTCGTCAGGTATGTGGACGATCCTTTATTTGACTAGGCTGTTTTCTGATAGGTGGGATGGGAGTCAGTGGCATGTCTCCTAGTCCCACAGTGACCCCAACACAAGCTGACCTTCCCCATCTCAGATCCAGGCCCTGGAGGATAGCTGGCCAGCGGCAGGTCTTGGGCCAGGACACGCCCGACATGTGCTGCGCAGCCTGGTGAACCAGAGTGTCCAGGATGGAGAGGAGCAGGTGCGCAGGTGAGTGGTTGTGGGACCGGTGATCACGGCCAGAGCCGGGGAGAGGCAGGTACAGCTGCCATGATGGGTTGGGGTCCTAGAAAGGAAGGGGCAAGAGAGTAGGCAGTGGCCCCTGGCGGTGTAGGGCTCCAGGAGAGAGGCCTGTCTCTGGCATCCATATTTCCTAGTTTAGCGGTTGGAGTGCTTGCTCCATGTACCCACATGGTCCCTGCCTTAGTACCAGCCTTAGTACCAGCCTCAGTGAAGGCCAGCTTCGTGCCCTCTTCAGGCTGGGGCCCCTCGCCTGTTTCCTGAGCCCTGAGGAGCTGCAGAGCCTGGTACCCTTGAACGATCCAATGGGGCCGGTAGAACAGGGGCTGCTGGAATGTGCGGCCAACGGGACCCTCAGCCCACAAGGACGGGTGAGCCCCTCGGCACAGGCCTACAAGACTCCAGGCTTCCCGTGGGGGGTGGTCTGTGTGGAGGATGTGCCCAGTCATCTCAACCAAGCTTGAGCACAGTTGGTGCCAGCCCTTGTCCCACCTTGGCTACCTTCATTCCTTACTTCCTTACTCCATGGCCATTCTTATCTGTTACCACCCCTTCGGGACCCTGCTCCATCTGGTCTATGACATCTCGAACATATCCTTTGATGTCTTGAACCCAATCTGCTCCTCTCCCATCCCTGGTTCCAAGCCATTATCCAGGCCCTGGGAAATCCAGATGTGGGATTAGAGAGGAGGCTTAAGGTTCACCTGTCTTTTCTCTCCAGTCCCAGACCTTCTTTGGTTACAGGTAGCATATGAACTTCTGGGGGTGTTGCGCTCATCTGGAGGAACTGTGCTGAGCCCCCAGGAGCTTCGAGTTTGGACCCCTCTCTTCCCTCAGCTGGGCCTCCGCTTCCTGCAGGAGCTGTCAGAGCCCCAGCTTAGAGCCATGCTTCCTGAGCTGCAAGGAACCAGTGTCACACCTGCCCAGGTGGGCCTATCTCACTCCCTGGCTTCCATCTGCCACCCACGGAACCTCAGTCAAGAGAATTACATTCAAGGATACCACTGGGCCCCCTGAAGCCTCCTTTTCCTCTGTCCCAAGGAGGACTCCCTCAACCCCCTTCCTCAGATGAAGAAGAGCCCAGAGCCAGGCTGGTCACTGGTGTGGTAGAGAGGGAGCTGGAAGTTTTGGAGGGCGGGCCCTAGGGATCTGCTTGGGACCTGGCTGCCAGGACCTGAGAGCTGTTGTTTCCTGTCCCATCCTCCCTTAGGCTGCCCTACTGCTTGGACGGCTCCTCCCTAGGCGTGACGTGAGTAGCAGCAACTTCTCAACATCCCCCAGAGCTCTCTGTCCACCCCACTTTCCCTGGCTCCCTCTCAGCTCCCCTCATACCTGCCGCCTTTCTGTACTGTGATTGTCCTCTTCCCTACCACCTGGCCCAGCTTCTTCAGGCCTCTTGTCTCTCTTGCTCCCCAGCTGTCCCTGGAGGAACTCTGCTCCTTGCACCCTCTGCTTCCAGGCCTCAGCTCCCAGACATTCCAGGCCATCCCTAGGCGAGTTCTGGTTGGGGCCTGTTCCTGCCTGGCCCCTGAACTGTCACGCCTCTCAGCCTGCCAGACCGCAGCACTGCTGCAGACCTTTCGGGTATGAGAGCAGCAGGGAGGATGGTCAATCAGGGATGAGGGCTCTGGTTGGGAGGAGGGCATCTTCCCTGTGCCCAGGGAAGGCCCCTCAAACCTCATCACTTTTACACACACACACACACACACACACACACACATACACGCATCTAATTCTCATGCAGGTGAAAGATGGAGTAAAAAACATGGGTGCAACAGGTGCCAGTGCAGCTGTGTGTATCCCTGGTCAGGTACGTGTGGTTTCTCCCGACTGAGCTCCTCTCCACATCCCAGGGATGTTTCATATGGCTGGTGCTGCCCCACATTCTCTCCCTGCAGTGGCCCCGAGAGTCCAAGCTAGCTCTGTGCCCACCAAGACATTCGTAGCTCTCCCCAGAGCCAGTTGCAGGACAGCATGACATCCTAGAATGTCAAAGCCACAAGGGTCTGAGAAATCTTCCAGGCCAGTCATCCTGTTTTCAGATAAAGGGACCAAGGCTCTGAGAAACTGAGGGAGTTTAGTCCATCAGGTGCCTAATCAGCAGTGACACTTGACCACCACGGCCTTTTATGTGAGGGCTCTTGGGTGTGCCCTGTTAGAGTGGCACATGCCATTCCACCCTTCTCCTAGTTTTGGTCCCTTCCTGTCCCCATGGTTCCCCTTCTTGTTTGAGGCCTGAGTCCAGACCCTTTCACCTATCACTACACTGCTACACCCACCCCACCGGCAGCCTATCCCCACCACCTGGCCAGACTGCCTGCTGCCTCTGCTCCCACTAAAGCTGCTACAGCTGGACTCTGCTGCTCTTCTGGCTAACCGAAGGCGTTACCGGGAGTTGCCCTGGTCTGAGCAGCAGGTAATTCTTCCCACTACCCCAGAACTCCCTTCTCTCACTACTTTCCACCTCCCTCACCTATCCCTCAGGCGTACGGCACATTATCCCTAGCATCCCTTATGATGTGACCTACTTTGCTCTTTCTTTTTCCCTCCTCCCTATTGCCTCATTTCTGTCTCTCTCTCTCTCTCTCTCTCTGTCTCAGCAGTGGGCATTTGGGAGAGTAGGAGGCTGGTGGGACCCACAGGGTGGAGAGGCAACAGTGGGTCCAAGGCATCATAGGTCCTTGGGCAATATCTCTGCTGGGAAGTGGCTCCTCTTTCTTTCTCCTGTAGGCACAGTTTCTCTGGAAGAAGATGCAGGTGCCCACCAACCTGACCCTCAGGGATCTGCAGTGAGTAACTTGTGTTGAGCTGTGAGTTTAATTCAACTAACATTTTTTGAGTGCTTACCATGTGCCAGGCACCATGTGATATGTGGGGGAGTGGGGGTGTGAGGATCAGTGATGCATAGCCTCAGCCTGGGGGTCTTCTTCTGGCTCCTCCTCCCCTGACCCTCCTGCCCTTCCATAGCACAGTATCTATCCTGACTGGGTTCAGGTCCTAGCCCCATCACCTGTTTGTGATCTTGGGCAAGTCATTTAACCTTTCTAAGCTTCAATTTTTCCTTCTGTAGAATAAGAATTAAAATGGTACCTTCCTACTACCACAGCATTGTAAATCAACTATACTCCAATAAAAATTTTTAAAATGAATAAGTAAAATGGTACCTTCCTATAGGTTGTGAAGATTAAATGAGATAAGGCATAAAAGGTACTTAATACAGTGTCGGGCCCAGTGTAAGCTTCTGGTAGACATTTGCTAATTAATCCTTCAGAGCCGCTGACCAAGCAGGAATAAACAGGAGTTAAGTATCACCTTACTTCCACCCACAGTAAAAGAACCATGGGCTTCTGAAGACGTGGCTCTAGTCTCACTTTACCACATTTCTAGTAGAATGATGCTGGGAATGTCACCTGACCTCTGTAAATCTTTATTTTCTTCTCTGATAAACAGTGATGATGTTGTGGGAAGCCAGTGAGAATATCTATGGAAAGATATTTCTCAAACTGTAAATTACCGTAAATGAACATCTGTACTTGTGTTGAGAATGTTGATATCAAGGAGCAGACAGGCTGTGGCACGTGTTGAATGAGCATCTACCCACTCACACATCTACAGGGTTCTGGGTACTCTGGCAGGGGGCATGTCCTGTGAGTTTCTGCAGCAGATCAACTCGATGGCAGACTTCCTTGAAGTGGTACACATGATCTATCAACTGCCCACTGGGGTTCGAGGGAGCCTGGTGAGAGGGGTGCTTGCGCATTAGTGGGAGCAGGGAGGCGGGGACGCTGGGTATAGAACCCAGCCTCTATGCTCAGCTCTGTCCTAAACCTGCTTCCCTACCCTGTCCTACAGAGGACCTGTATCTGGGCAGAGCTACAGAGGAGGATGACAATGCCAGAGCCAGAGCTGGCAACCCTGGGGCCAGGACTGAGTGGGCTGGACACCAAGCTACTCCTGGACTTACCGTAAGGCTACAATTGGAGATACTGGATTCTCAGAAGGCTCAACCTAGGGTAGAAGATCTGCCCTTAGGAAATACCTTAGAGGTGGTGTTTTTCTGTCTGGTGGTTCCCTGACATAAGTTACGGCCTAAATCAGAGGATTCTTTTCAAAGTTGTGCTAGGGGAACTTTCCTGGTGGTCCAGTGGGTAAGACTGCATGCTCCCAATGCAGGGGTCTCAGGTTCGATCCCTGGTAGGGGAACTAGATCCCGCATGCATGCCACAAATAAGAGTTTGCATGCTGCAACTAAGAAGTCCGCATACCGCAATGGAGTCCGCATGCAGCAACAAAGATACCGCATGACACAACTAAAGATCCCATATGCCACAACGAAGATCCCGCGTGCTGCAACTAAGACCTGGTGCAGCCTAAATAAGTAAATATTTTTTTAAAAACGAAAAACAAAGTTGCTCTAGGTATTGACTGGCTCCCCAAACAAGGCCCCAGTATGGGACACCTGAGCGTGGCAACATTGTGATGTGAGCTGCCAAGCAATATATATATATATATA